>NC_034196.2:33415477-33715477 GCF_002021735.2 Oncorhynchus kisutch
AGAGAGAATAGGTGAGAGAGCGAGAGAGAAGAGGTGAGAGAGCGAGAGAGAAGAGGTGAAGAGAGCGAGAGAGAAGAGGTGAGAGAGAGAAGAGGTGAAAGGTGAGGGAGAAGAGGTGAAAGAGAGAGAGAGAGAGAGATGAAAGAGAGAGAGAGAGAGAGATGAAAGAGAGAGAGAGAGAGATGAAAGAGAGAGAGAGAGAGATGAAAGAGAGAGAGAGAAGAGGTGAAAGAGAGAGAGAGAGAGAGAGAGAGAGATGAAAGAGAGAGAGAGAAGAGGTGAAAGAGAGAGAGAGAGAGAGATGAAAGAGAGAGAGAGAAGAGGTGAAAGAGAGAGAGAGAAGAGGTGAAAAGAGAGAGAGAGAGAGGAGGGGAGAGAAAGTAGAGGGGAGAGAGGTATATAGACAGATTGTTCAGAAAATACAATATGCTTTTGACATTAGTTAGTGTTTGGGATGGAACAAAGTAGCCATAGACGTCATTCAGAACATAACACATCGTAAGAAAGGAGGGGATTGTGGGAAAGAGGAGGACTCACGGTCAGTGTTATGTTGTGGTGCAGTAGAGGGGTGTGTCTCTGACAGGCATAGCTGGGGACTGAGACCACTGCCAGCTCCAAACCAGGCTTCTCTCTCTCCTGTGGAACAAGGTTGTGTACATTAGGCACACCCCAACATTTATTTTATTGTCACATAGACTGGATAGGTGCAATGAAATGCGTTGTTTTACAGGGGCCGTAAGAAAACAGATAAGGACTACCTGGACTTTTTGTTGCAAAAGGTTTTCAGTTGTGTGCCGCCATGAAAATAACCCATATCATTCTCCACTATGCGAGGAAGATGACATTAGTCAAAGTACGGGTAGTGGTAGTCGGTACAGGTAGGTGGCCTGGCTACATCCTACCTGTAGTCTGTGCCTGTCCAGTATAATCACGGGAATGCCAGCATGCATGCTCTCTGTGTACCAAACGATGTCCAGGAGATGGACTGAACCAGGTCGGGCTGTCCTGCCTTCTCCCCCTTCTCTCCCCTGTCCTCCAGTCTGGAGGTCCAGCCAAGTCCGGACTTCCTCCCCATAATTATTCTCGGACACGATATGAGTGATGGAACAGCTAGGGAAACAGAGAAAGAGAGGTTACCAAGACTTGATTTACATTGGCAAATATCCCTAAAGTGTCCCTAAGCACCCTTGTTCCCTTTCATTCAAGACCACTGATTTATAGGAACTGAAGCCTCGATTGATACCTACTCAATCTTTCTAGCCTAGCTATCGGTCTTAGATCTGGAGACAATGTGAAGTTATTAGCATACATTATTTTCACCCCAGAAGATTGTTGTTCACACTACCTTAAGGAGTATTCTATGTTGAAACCTTTCCCCCGGCCGAGCCGAGTGAGGAAGGCTCTCCGACTGGCTCCCATCTTTCTCTCCAGGAGATAGATGACAACCCCGGGAAACTTGCTGGTCCTGTCACCGCTGCTGTCGCTTGTAACGGAGCAGTTCACTTTCCTGCGCTTTAGAGGGACCATATTTGTTGGCAGACTCGCTCATCTGTCTATAAAAACGACAACAGATACATGAACAACGGTTCATAATTCTCACGAGTGTGCTTCTTCTTCTTCCTTAAGGTTTTATGGCAGACTACGCCTATTGATGTATTGCCGCCACCTACTGTACGGATAGTGACAATTTAATGTTATGCAATGTTAACACGTTTCCCATGTCAATAAAGCCCCTTGAATTGAATTGACCAGTATCTTGGGCTCCCGACAGGCGCAGCTGTCTAGGCACTGCATCTCAGTGAAAGAGGTGTCACTACAGTCCCTGGTTCAAATCCAGGCTGTATCACATCCGGCCGTGATTGGGAGTCCCATAGGGCGGCGCACAATTGGCCCAGTGTCGTCCGGGGTAGGCCGTTATTGTAAATAATATTTTGTTCTTAATTGACTTGCATAGTTAAATAAAGGTTAAATAAAAAAGTGTGCTGCTGTCTTGCTACCACGATGACATACATGTCTCATCAAGTCAATTTTGGACAACCACCTTCTGCAGCAAGTGCAACACTAAAAATAGTTCCGACGGGGAAACAGGAAATGCCCTTCCCACCACGCGCCCATGTGGTCAACATAAGAGTTCGCGTGGGTTTATCCTTGTACGTCAAATTAATCACTTCTCTATTAGGTTAAACACATGTAATGACCCGCATGGCAAATGTCTAGCTAGAAACCAATACACTTTTATTTTGATTTGAAATAAAGCAAAACGAGTATACAGAAATGTAGACCGAACAGTTGTAACAAGTTTCAGCTGTTTCAAAACGAATCATCAACATAATATATGAAACACTCCGCGCTAGACCCCATTACACTGATGTTTGCAATTTGTGACTCGTTCTAAGAACACTTTATGTTGTAGTATTTCAAGCAAGCTGCCACATTTATTGGTATTTATCTAAAACACCACAAGCGGTTTAAAGTCCTCCCTCTTCAATCGAGTGAAAAAAGGGTGATCATATGATCATTAGCTGGTTACTTCCTCAAACTTTCTCAGACGTCTCTTCCCTCGTGACCAGCAGCAGTGTGACTTGCATTCTGTCCGTGCCCTCCCCCGGTCCATACGTGTTTTCATATGTACATTGCTTCGCCTAGAGCAGAAAACGAAAACATCGCGCTATAACAGTGAAGCGGTAGCCAGCTAACCCATGGCAAGTTCGGAGGCAAGAACCAGACAAAAGAAGCGACAACGAACACCGAATGGAGGAGTGCGCGCAGCATTGTTTCTCGCGCTGTTTACCTGCACGCTCAGGTGTTCGGAATGCGAAAAACCGAGCAATATCGTCCTGATTTTAGCGGATGATCAGGATGTGTACCTCGGGGGAATGGTGAGTAGTTCTAGTTTGGCTGGGTTTGTTAAGAACTAAATCGAGTACGTTTTGTGCGTAAATCAAACGTATTAATGTTAATGAATTAAAACGGTATAATGTGTAGGCTAATATAATTGTGGTGGTCCTCTGCTATAGCCAGGCCTATAGTTGTTATGGTGGGCTGACGGTGTTTTGAATTGAAGGGAACAAGCTTGATCCACTCTCTGCCATTTTCATATCCTACTTTCCAAACGTACATTACGTGGCTAAAGACCTATATGTTGAGGCAGAGGGCAATAACATTGTGCGACATACAGAAGCCCACATTGTAGCAGTGACATTCAACAAAATCAAAACCATGGTCTATATATAGGTTGTAGAAAATATATGAATAGTCCTATCATATGGTCATCATGCTACATGCTTCTTGTGTTGGGTAGTCTATTGAAAGTATGAGAAATAGGCTACCAGATGTTTCAACCTAAAACATTTTATATCAACCTGGACCAAAACAGGATGTCTAATATTTGTTCATCTTCCTAGTGTTTCGGATTAAACAAAAGTGTGTATTTAAGATTTCATGTTGAGATAAAATAAACCACTTCTCCATTTTGTGCTTCTCGGTTCAACAGACACCTATGAAGAAAACCAAAGCCTTAATTGGAGATGCTGGAGCCACCTTTTCAAATGCTGTGAGTACCCAAACAGCTTCACATCAACAACATGGTACTCAAACCTGAACCTGTCAGTCAGTCCAACACCTAAGCCATTACACTGAGATTCCAATTGCTGGAGTTTCACAAAGGTTTTGAGATGTCCCTAATCTCTCCTCTTATTATTTCTCCCTCCCCCTCTCTCTCCAGTTTACGGCGACCCCGCTGTGTTGCCCCAGTAGGAGTAGTATCTTAACGGGGCAGTACCCCCATAACCACTCAGTGAGGAACAACTCCCTGGATGGGAACTGCTCCAGCCCTCTGTGGCAGAAAGGACCAGAGACCACGGCCTTCCCTGTCTACCTCAGCAAACAGCATTACCAGACCTTCTACGCCGGGAAGTACCTCAACCAGGTAACACACACACTAGGGCTGGGAATTGCCAGGGACCTCTCACTTTTATTTCCTTGTGGAAACAAAAGTGCTGAAACCCTATTGGCTCACTATTTAAAAAGAAGATTGAGAACAAGATATAGGATGAAAAAGTTTTTGGGCGCAGGTACAGCCGACTAGCACTAGCTAACGCTTCCTAGCAAAAATAAGTAAATATACATTACCAGTCAAAAGGTTGGACACGCCTACTCATTCAAGGGTTTTTCTTTATTTTTACTGTTTTCTACAATATTGAAGACTCAAACTATGAAATAACACATGGAATCATGTAACTAAAAAAGTTTTAAACAAATCAAAATATATTTGAGATTTTTCAAAGTAGCCACCCTTTGCATTGATGACAGCTTTGCACACTCTTGGCATTCTCTCAACCAGCTTCATGGGGAATGCTTTTCCAACAGTCTTGAAGGAGTTCCCACATGCTGAGCACTTGTTGGTTGCTTTTCCTTCACTCTGTGGTCCAACTCATCCTAATCCATCTGAATTAGGTTGGGGGATTTGGGGAGGCCAGGTCATCTGATGCAGCACCATCACTCTCCTTGGTCAAATAGCCCTTAGACAGCCTGGGTGTGTGTTTTGGGTTATTGTCCTGTTGAAAAATAAACGATAGTCCCAACTAAGCGTAAACCAGATGGGATGGCGTATTGCTGCAGAATGCTGTGGTAGCCATGCTGGTTAAGTGTGCCTTGAGTTCTAAATATATCACTGACAGTGTCACCAGCTTAACACCATCCCAACTCCTCCTCCATGCTTCACGGTGGGAACAACACATGCAGAGATCATCCGTTTTGCTACTCTGCGTCTCACAAAAACACGGCGGTTGGAACAAAAATTCTAAAATTTGGACTCATCAGACCAAAGAACAGATTTTCCACCGGTCTAATGTCCATTGCTCCGCATGGCAAGTGGTACCGGAGCACCAAGCCTATTTGACAGGACAATGACCCAAAACACAGACCATAAGACTCCCGAACAGGTAATCAAATGGCTACCCGATCTATTTTCATTGTGTACCGCCAACCCCTCTTTTACGCTGCTGCTACTCTGTTTATTATCTATCCATAGTCACTTAACTATACATTCAGGTACATATTACCTCAACTAGCCCGACTAACCGGTGCCCCCTTACATTGACTCTGTACCGGTACCACCTGTATATAGCCTCGATACTTTGATTTTCACTGTCATTTTACTGTTTTCTTTTTATTTTGTATTTCTTTACTTATCTATTGTTTACCGAATACCTTTAAAAAAATATTTTACTTGCACTGTTGGTTAGGGCTTGTAAGTAAGCATTTCACTGTTGGTTAGGGCCTGTAAGTAAGCATTTCACTGTAGGTTAGGACCTGCAAGTAAGCGTCTCACTGTCGGTTAGGACCTGTAAGTAAGCGTCTCACTGTCGGTTAGGACCTGTAAGTAAGCGTCTCACTGTCGGTTAGGACCTGTAAGTAAGCATCTCACTGTCGGTTAGGACCTGTCAGTAAGCATCTCACTGTCGGTTAGGGCCTGTCCTGTAAGTAAGCATCTCACTGTCGGTCAGGGCCTGTCCTGTAAGTAAGCATCTCACTGTCGGTCAGGGCCTGTCCTGTAAGTAAGCATCTCACTGTCGGTCAGGGCCTGTCCTGTAAGTAAGCATCTCACTGTCGGTTAGGGCCTGTCCTGTAAGTAAGCATCTCACTGTCGGTTAGGGCCTGTCCTGTAAGTAAGCATCTCACTGTCGGTTAGGGCCTGTCCTGTAAGTAAGCATCTCACTGTCGGTTAGGGCCTGTCCTGTAAGTAAGCATCTCACTGTCGGTTAGGGCCTGTCCTGTAAGTAAGCATCTCACTGTCGGTTAGGGCCTGTCCTGTAAGTAAGCATCTCACTGTCGGTTAGGGCCTGTCCTGTAAGTAAGCATCTCACTGTCGGTTAGGGCCTGTCCTGTAAGTAAGCATCTCACTGTCGGTTAGGGCCTGTCCTGTAAGTAAGCATCTCACTGTCGGTTAGGGCCTGTCCTGTAAGTAAGCATCTCACTGTCGGTTAGGGCCTGTCCTGTAAGTAAGCATCTCACTGTCGGTTTAGGGCCTGTCCTGTAAGTAAGCATCTCACTGTCGGTTAGGGCCTGTCCTGTAAGTAAGCATCTCACTGTCGGTTAGGGCCTGTCCTGTAAGTAAGCATCTCACTGTCGGTTAGGGCCTGTCCTGTAAGTAAGCATCTCACTGTCGGTTAGGGCCTGTCCTGTAAGTAAGCATCTCACTGTCGGTTAGGGCCTGTCCTGTAAGTAAGCATCTCACTGTCGGTTAGGGCCTGTCCTGTAAGTAAGCATCTCACTGTCGGTTAGGGCCTGTCCTGTAAGTAAGCATCTCACTGTCGGTTAGGGCCTGTCCTGTAAGTAAGCATCTCACTGTCGGTTAGGGCCTGTCCTGTAAGTAAGCATCTCACTGTCGGTTAGGGCCTGTCCTGTAAGTAAGCATCTCACTGTCGGTTAGGGCCTGTCCTGTAAGTAAGCATCTCACTGTCGGTTAGGGCCTGTCCTGTAAGTAAGCATCTCACTGTCGGTTAGGGCCTGTCCTGTAAGTAAGCATCTCACTGTCGGTTAGGGCCTGTCCTGTAAGTAAGCATCTCACTGTCGGTTAGGGCCTGTCCTGTAAGTAAGCATCTCACTGTCGGTTAGGGCCTGTCCTGTAAGTAAGCATCTCACTGTCGGTTAGGGCCTGTCCTGTAAGTAAGCATCTCACTGTCGGTTAGGGCCTGTCCTGTAAGTAAGCATCTCACTGTCGGTTAGGGCCTGTCCTGTAAGTAAGCATCTCACTGTCGGTTAGGGCCTGTCCTGTAAGTAAGCATCTCACTGTCGGTTAGGGCCTGTCCTGTAAGTAAGCATCTCACTGTCGGTTAGGGCCTGTCCTGTAAGTAAGCATCTCACTGTCGGTTAGGGCCTGTCCTGTAAGTAAGCATCTCACTGTCGGTTAGGGCCTGTCCTGTAAGTAAGCATCTCACTGTCGGTTAGGGCCTGTCCTGTAAGTAAGCATCTCACTGTCGGTTAGGGCCTGTCCTGTAAGTAAGCATCTCACTGTAGGTTAGGGCCTGTCCTGTCAGTCAGCATCTCACTGTAGGTTAGGGCCTGTCCTGTCAGTCAGCATCTCACAGTAGGTTAGGGCCTGTCCTGTCAGTCAGCATCTCACAGTAGGTTAGGGCCTGTCCTGTCAGTCAGCATTTCACTGTCGGTTAGGGCTTGTAAGTAAGCATCTCACTGTCGGTTAGGGCCTGTCCTGTAAGTAAGCATCTCACTGTCGGTTAGGGCCTGTCCTGTAAGTAAGCATCTCACTGTCGGTTAGGGCCTGTCAGTAAGCATTTCACTGTAGGTTTGGGCCTGTCAGTAAGCATTTCACTGTAGGTTTGGGCCTGTCAGTAAGCATCTCACTGTCGGTTAGGGCCTGTCCTGTCAGTAAGCATCTCACTGTCGGTTAGGGCCTGTCCTGTCAGTAAGCATCTCACTGTCGGTTAGGGCCTGTCCTGTCAGTAAGCATCTCACTGTCGGTTAGGGCCTGTCCTGTCAGTAAGCATCTCACTGTCGGTTAGGGCCTGTCCTGTCAGTAAGCATCTCACTGTCGGTTAGGGCCTGTCCTGTCAGTAAGCATCTCACTGTCGGTTAGGGCCTGTCCTGTCAGTAAGCATCTCACTGTCGGTTAGGGCCTGTCCTTTCAGTAAGCATCTCACTGTAGGTTAGGGCCTGTCCTGTCAGTCAGCATCTCACTGTAGGTTAGGGCCTGTCCTGTCAGTCAGCATCTCACAGTAGGTTAGGGCCTGTCCTGTCAGTCAGCATCTCACTGTAGGTTAGGGCCTGTCCTGTCAGTCAGCATCTCACTGTAGGTTAGGGCCTGTCCTGTCAGTCAGCATCTCACTGTAGGTTAGGGCCTGTCCTGTCAGTCAGCATCTCACAGTAGGTTAGGGCCTGTCCTGTCAGTCAGCATCTCACAGTAGGTTAGGGCCTGTCCTGTCAGTCAGCATCTCACAGTAGGTTAGGGCCTGTCCTGTCAGTCAGCATTTCACTGTCGGTTAGGGCTTGTAAGTAAGCATTTCACTGTAGGTTAGGGCCTGTAAGTAAGCATCTCACTGTCGGTTAGGGCCTGTCCTGTAAGTAAGCATCTCACTGTCGGTTAGGGCCTGTCCTGTAAGTAAGCATCTCACTGTAGGTTAGGGCCTGTCCTGTCAGTCAGCATCTCACAGTAGGTTAGGGCCTGTCCTGTCAGTCAGCATCTCACAGTAGGTTAGGGCCTGTCCTGTCAGTCAGCATCTCACAGTAGGTTAGGGCCTGTCCTGTCAGTCAGCATTTCACTGTCGGTTAGGGCTTGTAAGTAAGCATTTCACTGTAGGTTAGGGCCTGTAAGTAAGCATCTCACTGTCGGTTAGGGCCTGTCCTGTAAGTAAGCATCTCACTGTCGGTTAGGGCCTGTCCTGTAAGTAAGCATCTCACTGTCGGTTAGGGCCTGTCAGTAAGCATTTCACTGTAGGTTTGGGCCTGTCAGTAAGCATTTCACTGTAGGTTTGGGCCTGTCAGTAAGCATCTCACTGTCGGTTAGGGCCTGTCCTGTCAGTAAGCATCTCACTGTCGGTTAGGGCCTGTCCTGTCAGTAAGCATCTCACTGTCGGTTAGGGCCTGTCCTGTCAGTAAGCATCTCACTGTCGGTTAGGGCCTGTCCTGTCAGTAAGCATCTCACTGTCGGTTAGGGCCTGTCCTGTCAGTAAGCATCTCACTGTCGGTTAGGGCCTGTCCTTTCAGTAAGCATCTCACTGTCGGTTAGGGCCTGTCCTGTCAGTAAGCATCTCACTGTAGGTTAGGGCCTGTCCTGTCAGTCAGCATCTCACTGTAGGTTAGGGCCTGTCCTGTCAGTCAGCATCTCACAGTAGGTTAGGGCCTGTCCTGTCAGTCAGCATCTCACTGTAGGTTAGGGCCTGTCCTGTCAGTCAGCATCTCACTGTAGGTTAGGGCCTGTCCTGTCAGTCAGCATCTCACAGTAGGTTAGGGCCTGTCCTGTCAGTCAGCATCTCACAGTAGGTTAGGGCCTGTCCTGTCAGTCAGCATCTCACAGTAGGTTAGGGCCTGTCCTGTCAGTCAGCATTTCACTGTCGGTTAGGGCTTGTAAGTAAGCATTTCACTGTAGGTTAGGGCCTGTAAGTAAGCATCTCACTGTCGGTTAGGGCCTGTCCTGTAAGTAAGCATCTCACTGTCGGTTAGGGCCTGTCCTGTAAGTAAGCATCTCACTGTCGGTTAGGGCCTGTCAGTAAGCATTTCACTGTAGGTTTGGGCCTGTCAGTAAGCATTTCACTGTAGGTTTGGGCCTGTCAGTAAGCATCTCACTGTCGGTTAGGGCCTGTCCTGTAAGTAAGCATTTCACTGTCGGTTAGGGCCTGTCCTGTAAGTAAGCATTTCACTGTCGGTTAGGGCCTGTCCTGTAAGTAAGCATTTCACTGTCGGTTAGGGCCTGTCCTGTAAGTAAGCATTTCACTGTCGGTTAGGGCCTGTCCTGTAAGTAAGCATTTCACTGTCGGTTAGGGCCTGTAAGTAAGCATTTCACTGTCGGTTAGGGCCTGTCAGTAAGCATTTCACTGTCGGTTAGGGCCTGTCAGTAAGCATCTCACTGTCGGTTAGGGCCTGTAAGTAAGCATTTCACTGTCGGTTAGGGCCTGTAAGTAAGCATCTCACTGTCGGTTAGGGCCTGTCAGTAAGCATCTCACTGTCGGTTAGGGCCTGTCCTGTAAGTAAGCATCTCACTGTCGGTTAGGGCCTGTCCTGTAAGTAAGCATCTCACTGTCGGTTAGGGCCTGTCCTGTAAGTAAGCATCTCACTGTCGGTTAGGGCCTGTCCTGTAAGTAAGCATCTCACTGTCGGTTAGGGCCTGTCAGTAAGCATCTCACTGTCGGTTAGGGCCTGTCCTGTAAGTAAGCATTTCACTGTCGGTTAGGGCCTGTCCTGTAAGTAAGCATTTCACTGTCGGTTAGGGCCTGTCCTGTAAGTAAGCATCTCACTGTCGGTTAGGGCCTGTCCTGTAAGTAAGCATTTCACTGTCGGTTAGGGCCTGTCAGTAAGCATCTCACTGTCGGTTAGGGCCTGTAAGTAAGCATCTCACTGTCGGTTAGGGCCTGTAAGTAAGCATCTCACTGTCGGTTAGGGCCTGTAAGTAAGCATCTCACTGTCGGTTAGGGCCTGGCCTGTAAGTAAGCATCTCACTGTCGGTTAGGGCCTGTCCTGTAAGTAAGCATCTCACTGTCGGTTAGGGCCTGTAAGTAAGCATCTCACTGTCGGTTAGGGCCTGGCCTGTAAGTAAGCATCTCACTGTCGGTTAGGGCCTGTCCTGTAAGTAAGCATCTCACTGTCGGTTAGGGCCTGTCAGTAAGCATTTCACTGTAGGTTTGGGCCTGTCAGTAAGCATTTCACTGTAGGTTTGGGCCTGTCAGTAAGCATCTCACTGTCGGTTAGGGCCTGTCCTGTAAGTAAGCATTTCACTGTCGGTTAGGGCCTGTCCTGTAAGTAAGCATTTCACTGTCGGTTAGGGCCTGTCCTGTAAGTAAGCATTTCACTGTCGGTTAGGGCCTGTCCTGTAAGTAAGCATTTCACTGTCGGTTAGGGCCTGTAAGTAAGCATCTCACTGTCGGTTAGGGCCTGTCAGTAAGCATTTCACTGTCGGTTAGGGCCTGTCAGTAAGCATCTCACTGTCGGTTAGGGCCTGTAAGTAAGCATTTCACTGTCGGTTAGGGCCTGTAAGTAAGCATCTCACTGTCGGTTAGGGCCTGTCAGTAAGCATCTCACTGTCGGTTAGGGCCTGTCAGTAAGCATCTCACTGTCGGTTAGGGCCTGTCAGTAAGCATCTCACTGTCGGTTAGGGCCTGTCAGTAAGCATCTCACTGTCGGTTAGGGCCTGTCAGTAAGCATCTCACTGTCGGTTAGGGCCTGTCCTGTAAGTAAGCATTTCACTGTCGGTTAGGGCCTGTCCTGTAAGTAAGCATCTCACTGTCGGTTAGGGCCTGTCCTGTAAGTAAGCATTTCACTGTCGGTTAGGGCCTGTCCTGTAAGTAAGCATTTCACTGTCGGTTAGGGCCTGTCCTGTAAGTAAGCATCTCACTGTCGGTTAGGGCCTGTCCTGTAAGTAAGCATTTCACTGTCGGTTAGGGCCTGTCAGTAAGCATCTCACTGTCGGTTAGGGCCTGTAAGTAAGCATCTCACTGTCGGTTAGGGCCTGGCCTGTAAGTAAGCATCTCACTGTCGGTTAGGGCCTGGCCTGTATGTAAGCATCTCACAGTAGGTTAGGGCCTGTCCTGTCAGTCAGCATTTCACTGTCGGTTAGGGCTTGTAAGTAAGCATTTCACTGTCGGTTAGGGCCTGTAAGTAAGCATCTCACTGTCGGTTAGGGCCTGTAAGTAAGCATCTCACTGTCGGTTAGGGCCTGTAAGTAAGCATCTCACTGTCGGTTAGGGCCTGGCCTGTAAGTAAGCATCTCACTGTCGGTTAGGGCCTGGCCTGTAAGTAAGCATCTCACTGTCGGTTAGGGCCTGGCCTGTAAGTAAGCATCTCACTGTCGGTTAGGGCCTGGCCTGTAAGTAAGCATCTCACTGTCGGTTAGGGCCTGGCCTGTAAGTAAGCATCTCACTGTCGGTTAGGGCCTGTCCTGTAAGTAAGCATTTCACTGTCGGTTAGGGCCTGTCAGTAAGCATCTCACTGTCGGTTAGGGCCTGTAAGTAAGCATCTCACTGTCGGTTAGGGCCTGTAAGTAAGCATCTCACTGTCGGTTAGGGCCTGTAAGTAAGCATCTCACTGTCGGTTAGGGCCTGTCCTGTAAGTAAGCATCTCACTGTCGGTTAGGGCCTGGCCTGTATGTAAGCATCTCACTGTCGGTTAGGGCCTGTCCTGTCAGTCAGCATCTCACTGTCGGTTAGGGCCTGTCCTGTCAGTCAGCATCTCACAGTAGGTTAGGGCCTGTCCTGTCAGTCAGCATCTCACAGTAGGTTAGGGCCTGTCCTGTAAGTAAGCATTTCACTGTCGGTTAGGGCCTGTCCTGTAAGTAAGCATTTCACTGTCGGTTAGGGCCTGTCAGTAAGCATCTCACTGTCGGTTAGGCTGTAAGTAAGCATCTCACTGCGTTTAGGCTGTCAGTAAGCATCTCACTGTCGGTTAGGGGCCTGTAAGTAAGCATCTCACTGTCGGTTAGGGCCTGGCCTGTAAGTAAGCATCTCACTGTCGGTTAGGGCCTGGCCTGTAAGTAAGCATCTCACTGTCGGTTAGGGCCTGGCCTGTAAGTAAGCATCTCACTGTCGGTTAGGGCCTGGCCTGTAAGTAAGCATCTCACTGTCGGTTAGGGCCTGGCCTGTAAGTAAGCATCTCACTGTCGGTTAGGGCCTGGCCTGTAAGTAAGCATCTCACTGTCGGTTAGGGCCTGGCCTGTAAGTAAGCATCTCACTGTCGGTTAGGGCCTGTCCTGTAAGTAAGCATTTCACTGTCGGTTAGGGCCTGTCCTGTAAGTAAGCATTTCACTGTCGGTTAGGGCCTGTCAGTAAGCATCTCACTGTCGGTTAGGGCCTGTAAGTAAGCATTTCACTGTCTGTTAGGGCCTGTAAGTAAGCATCTCACTGTCGGTTAGGGCCTGTCAGTAAGCATCTCACTGTCGGTTAGGGCCTGTCAGTAAGCATCTCACTGTCGGTTAGGGCCTGTCAGTAAGCATCTCACTGTCGGTTAGGGCCTGTCCTGTAAGTAAGCATTTCACTGTCGGTTAGGGCCTGTCCTGTAAGTAAGCATCTCACTGTCGGTTAGGGCCTGTCCTGTCAGTAAGCATCTCACTGTCGGTTAGGGCCTGTCCTGTCAGTAAGCATCTCACTGTCGGTTAGGGCCTGTCCTGTCAGTAAGCATCTCACTGTCGGTTAGGGCCTGTCCTTTCAGTAAGCATCTCACTGTCGGTTAGGGCCTGTCCTGTCAGTAAGCATCTCACTGTAGGTTAGGGCCTGTCCTGTCAGTCAGCATCTCACTGTAGGTTAGGGCCTGTCCTGTCAGTCAGCATCTCACTGTAGGTTAGGGCCTGTCCTGTCAGTCAGCATCTCACTGTAGGTTAGGGCCTGTCCTGTCAGTCAGCATCTCACTGTAGGTTAGGGCCTGTCCTGTCAGTCAGCATCTCACAGTAGGTTAGGGCCTGTCCTGTCAGTCAGCATCTCACAGTAGGTTAGGGCCTGTCCTGTCAGTCAGCATCTCACAGTAGGTTAGGGCCTGTCCTGTCAGTCAGCATTTCACTGTCGGTTAGGGCTTGTAAGTAAGCATTTCACTGTAGGTTAGGGCCTGTAAGTAAGCATCTCACTGTCGGTTTAGGGCCTGTCCTGTAAGTAAGCATCTCACTGTCGGTTAGGGCCTGTCCTGTAAGTAAGCATCTCACTGTCGGTTAGGGCCTGTCAGTAAGCATTTCACTGTAGGTTTGGGCCTGTCAGTAAGCATTTCACTGTAGGTTTGGGCCTGTCAGTAAGCATCTCACTGTCGGTTAGGGCCTGTCCTGTAAGTAAGCATTTCACTGTCGGTTAGGGCCTGTCCTGTAAGTAAGCATTTCACTGTCGGTTAGGGCCTGTCCTGTAAGTAAGCATTTCACTGTCGGTTAGGGCCTGTCCTGTAAGTAAGCATTTCACTGTCGGTTAGGGCCTGTCCTGTAAGTAAGCATTTCACTGTCGGTTAGGGCCTGTCAGTAAGCATTTCACTGTCGGTTAGGGCCTGTCAGTAAGCATTTCACTGTCGGTTAGGGCCTGTCAGTAAGCATCTCACTGTCGGTTAGGGCCTGTAAGTAAGCATTTCACTGTCGGTTAGGGCCTGTAAGTAAGCATCTCACTGTCGGTTAGGGCCTGTCAGTAAGCATCTCACTGTCGGTTAGGGCCTGTCCTGTAAGTAAGCATCTCACTGTCGGTTAGGGCCTGTCCTGTAAGTAAGCATCTCACTGTCGGTTAGGGCCTGTCCTGTAAGTAAGCATCTCACTGTCGGTTAGGGCCTGTCCTGTAAGTAAGCATCTCACTGTCGGTTAGGGCCTGTAAGTAAGCATCTCACTGTCGGTTAGGGCCTGTCAGTAAGCATCTCACTGTCGGTTAGGGCCTGTCCTGTAAGTAAGCATTTCACTGTCGGTTAGGGCCTGTCCTGTAAGTAAGCATTTCACTGTCGGTTAGGGCCTGTCCTGTAAGTAAGCATCTCACTGTCGGTTAGGGCCTGTCCTGTAAGTAAGCATTTCACTGTCGGTTAGGGCCTGTCAGTAAGCATCTCACTGTCGGTTAGGGCCTGTAAGTAAGCATCTCACTGTCGGTTAGGGCCTGTAAGTAAGCATCTCACTGTCGGTTAGGGCCTGTAAGTAAGCATCTCACTGTCGGTTAGGGCCTGGCCTGTAAGTAAGCATCTCACTGTCGGTTAGGGCCTGTCCTGTAAGTAAGCATCTCACTGTCGGTTAGGGCCTGTAAGTAAGCATCTCACTGTCGGTTAGGGCCTGGCCTGTAAGTAAGCATCTCACTGTCGGTTAGGGCCTGTCCTGTAAGTAAGCATCTCACTGTCGGTTAGGGCCTGTCAGTAAGCATTTCACTGTAGGTTTGGGCCTGTCAGTAAGCATTTCACTGTAGGTTTGGGCCTGTCAGTAAGCATCTCACTGTCGGTTAGGGCCTGTCCTGTAAGTAAGCATTTCACTGTCGGTTAGGGCCTGTCCTGTAAGTAAGCATTCACTGTCGGTTAGGGCCTGTCCTGTAAGTAAGCATTTCACTGTCGGTTAGGGCCTGTCCTGTAAGTAAGCATTTCACTGTCGGTTAGGGCCTGTCCTGTAAGTAAGCATTTCACTGTCGGTTAGGGCCTGTAAGTAAGCATCTCACTGTCGGTTAGGGCCTGTCAGTAAGCATTTCACTGTCGGTTAGGGCCTGTCAGTAAGCATCTCACTGTCGGTTAGGGCCTGTCAGTAAGCATCTCACTGTCGGTTAGGGCCTGTAAGTAAGCATTTCACTGTCGGTTAGGGCCTGTAAGTAAGCATCTCACTGTCGGTTAGGGCCTGTCAGTAAGCATCTCACTGTCGGTTAGGGCCTGTCATAAGCATCTCACTGTCGGTTAGGGCCTGTCAGTAAGCATCTCACTGTCGGTTAGGGCCTGTCAGTAAGCATCTCACTGTCGGTTAGGGCCTGTCAGTAAGCATCTCACTGTCGGTTAGGGCCTGTCCTGTAAGTAAGCATCTCACTGTCGGTTAGGGCCTGTCCTGTAAGTAAGCATCTCACTGTCGGTTAGGGCCTGTCCTGTAAGTAAGCATCTCACTGTCGGTTAGGGCCTGTCCTGTAAGTAAGCATCTCACTGTCGGTTAGGGCCTGTCCTGTAAGTAAGCATCTCACTGTCGGTTAGGGCCTGTCCTGTAAGTAAGCATTTCACTGTCGGTTAGGGCCTGTCCTGTAAGTAAGCATTTCACTGTCGGTTAGGGCCTGTCCTGTAAGTAAGCATCTCACTGTCGGTTAGGGCCTGTCCTGTAAGTAAGCATTTCACTGTCGGTTAGGGCCTGTCAGTAAGCATCTCACTGTCGGTTAGGGCCTGTAAGTAAGCATCTCACTGTCGGTTAGGGCCTGTAAGTAAGCATCTCACTGTCGGTTAGGGCCTGTAAGTAAGCATCTCACTGTCGGTTAGGGCCTGGCCTGTAAGTAAGCATCTCACTGTCGGTTAGGGCCTGTCCTGTAAGTAAGCATCTCACTGTCGGTTAGGGCCTGTAAGTAAGCATCTCACTGTCGGTTAGGGCCTGGCCTGTAAGTAAGCATCTCACTGTCGGTTAGGGCCTGTCCTGTAAGTAAGCATCTCACTGTCGGTTAGGGCCTGTCAGTAAGCATTTCACTGTAGGTTTGGGCCTGTCAGTAAGCATTTCACTGTAGGTTTGGGCCTGTCAGTAAGCATCTCACTGTCGGTTAGGGCCTGTCCTGTAAGTAAGCATTTCACTGTCGGTTAGGGCCTGTCCTGTAAGTAAGCATTTCACTGTCGGTTAGGGCCTGTCCTGTAAGTAAGCATTTCACTGTCGGTTAGGGCCTGTCCTGTAAGTAAGCATTTCACTGTCGGTTAGGGCCTGTCCTGTAAGTAAGCATTTCACTGTCGGTTAGGGCCTGTAAGTAAGCATCTCACTGTCGGTTAGGGCCTGTCAGTAAGCATTTCACTGTCGGTTAGGGCCTGTCAGTAAGCATCTCACTGTCGGTTAGGGCCTGTAAGTAAGCATTTCACTGTCGGTTAGGGCCTGTAAGTAAGCATCTCACTGTCGGTTAGGGCCTGTCAGTAAGCATCTCACTGTCGGTTAGGGCCTGTCAGTAAGCATCTCACTGTCGGTTAGGGCCTGTCAGTAAGCATCTCACTGTCGGTTAGGGCCTGTCAGTAAGCATCTCACTGTCGGTTAGGGCCTGTCAGTAAGCATCTCACTGTCGGTTAGGGCCTGTCCTGTAAGTAAGCATTTCACTGTCGGTTAGGGCCTGTCCTGTAAGTAAGCATCTCACTGTCGGTTAGGGCCTGTCCTGTAAGTAAGCATTTCACTGTCGGTTAGGGCCTGTCCTGTAAGTAAGCATTTCACTGTCGGTTAGGGCCTGTCCTGTAAGTAAGCATCTCACTGTCGGTTAGGGCCTGTCCTGTAAGTAAGCATTTCACTGTCGGTTAGGGCCTGTCAGTAAGCATCTCACTGTCGGTTAGGGCCTGTAAGTAAGCATCTCACTGTCGGTTAGGGCCTGGCCTGTAAGTAAGCATCTCACTGTCGGTTAGGGCCTGGCCTGTATGTAAGCATCTCACAGTAGGTTAGGGCCTGTCCTGTCAGTCAGCATTTCACTGTCGGTTAGGGCTTGTAAGTAAGCATTTCACTGTCGGTTAGGGCCTGTAAGTAAGCATCTCACTGTCGGTTAGGGCCTGTAAGTAAGCATCTCACTGTCGGTTAGGGCCTGTAAGTAAGCATCTCACTGTCGGTTAGGGCCTGGCCTGTAAGTAAGCATCTCACTGTCGGTTAGGGCCTGGCCTGTAAGTAAGCATCTCACTGTCGGTTAGGGCCTGGCCTGTAAGTAAGCATCTCACTGTCGGTTAGGGCCTGGCCTGTAAGTAAGCATCTCACTGTCGGTTAGGGCCTGGCCTGTAAGTAAGCATCTCACTGTCGGTTAGGGCCTGTCCTGTAAGTAAGCATTTCACTGTCGGTTAGGGCCTGTCAGTAAGCATCTCACTGTCGGTTAGGGCCTGTAAGTAAGCATCTCACTGTCGGTTAGGGCCTGTAAGTAAGCATCTCACTGTCGGTTAGGGCCTGTAAGTAAGCATCTCACTGTCGGTTAGGGCCTGTCCTGTAAGTAAGCATCTCACTGTCGGTTAGGGCCTGGCCTGTATGTAAGCATCTCACTGTCGGTTAGGGCCTGTCCTGTCAGTCAGCATCTCACTGTCGGTTAGGGCCTGTCCTGTCAGTCAGCATCTCACAGTAGGTTAGGGCCTGTCCTGTCAGTCAGCATCTCACAGTAGGTTAGGGCCTGTCCTGTAAGTAAGCATTTCACTGTCGGTTAGGGCCTGTCCTGTAAGTAAGCATTTCACTGTCGGTTAGGGCCTGTCAGTAAGCATCTCACTGTCGGTTAGGGCCTGTAAGTAAGCATCTCACTGTCGGTTAGGGCCTGTAAGTAAGCATCTCACTGTCGGTTAGGGCCTGGCCTGTAAGTAAGCATCTCACTGTCGGTTAGGGCCTGGCCTGTAAGTAAGCATCTCACTGTCGGTTAGGGCCTGGCCTGTAAGTAAGCATCTCACTGTCGGTTAGGGCCTGGCCTGTAAGTAAGCATCTCACTGTCGGTTAGGGCCTGGCCTGTAAGTAAGCATCTCACTGTCGGTTAGGGCCTGGCCTGTAAGTAAGCATCTCACTGTCGGTTAGGGCCTGGCCTGTAAGTAAGCATCTCACTGTCGGTTAGGGCCTGTCCTGTAAGTAAGCATTTCACTGTCGGTTAGGGCCTGTCCTGTAAGTAAGCATTTCACTGTCGGTTAGGGCCTGTCAGTAAGCATCTCACTGTCGGTTAGGGCCTGTAAGTAAGCATTTCACTGTCTGTTAGGGCCTGTAAGTAAGCATCTCACTGTCGGTTAGGGCCTGTCAGTAAGCATCTCACTGTCGGTTAGGGCCTGTCAGTAAGCATCTCACTGTCGGTTAGGGCCTGTCAGTAAGCATCTCACTGTCGGTTAGGGCCTGTCCTGTAAGTAAGCATTTCACTGTCGGTTAGGGCCTGTCCTGTAAGTAAGCATCTCACTGTCGGTTAGGGCCTGTCCTGTCAGTAAGCATCTCACTGTCGGTTAGGGCCTGTCCTGTCAGTAAGCATCTCACTGTCGGTTAGGGCCTGTCCTGTCAGTAAGCATCTCACTGTCGGTTAGGGCCTGTCCTTTCAGTAAGCATCTCACTGTCGGTTAGGGCCTGTCCTGTCAGTAAGCATCTCACTGTAGGTTAGGGCCTGTCCTGTCAGTCAGCATCTCACTGTAGGTTAGGGCCTGTCCTGTCAGTCAGCATCTCACAGTAGGTTAGGGCCTGTCCTGTCAGTCAGCATCTCACTGTAGGTTAGGGCCTGTCCTGTCAGTCAGCATCTCACTGTAGGTTAGGGCCTGTCCTGTCAGTCAGCATCTCACAGTAGGTTAGGGCCTGTCCTGTCAGTCAGCATCTCACAGTAGGTTAGGGCCTGTCCTGTCAGTCAGCATCTCACAGTAGGTTAGGGCCTGTCCTGTCAGTCAGCATTTCACTGTCGGTTAGGGCTTGTAAGTAAGCATTTCACTGTAGGTTAGGGCCTGTAAGTAAGCATCTCACTGTCGGTTAGGGCCTGTCCTGTAAGTAAGCATCTCACTGTCGGTTAGGGCCTGTCCTGTAAGTAAGCATCTCACTGTCGGTTAGGGCCTGTCAGTAAGCATTTCACTGTAGGTTTGGGCCTGTCAGTAAGCATTTCACTGTAGGTTTGGGCCTGTCAGTAAGCATCTCACTGTCGGTTAGGGCCTGTCCTGTAAGTAAGCATTTCACTGTCGGTTAGGGCCTGTCCTGTAAGTAAGCATTTCACTGTCGGTTAGGGCCTGTCCTGTAAGTAAGCATTTCACTGTCGGTTAGGGCCTGTCCTGTAAGTAAGCATTTCACTGTCGGTTAGGGCCTGTCCTGTAAGTAAGCATTTCACTGTCGGTTAGGGCCTGTCAGTAAGCATTTCACTGTCGGTTAGGGCCTGTCAGTAAGCATTTCACTGTCGGTTAGGGCCTGTCAGTAAGCATCTCACTGTCGGTTAGGGCCTGTAAGTAAGCATTTCACTGTCGGTTAGGGCCTGTAAGTAAGCATCTCACTGTCGGTTAGGGCCTGTCAGTAAGCATCTCACTGTCGGTTAGGGCCTGTCCTGTAAGTAAGCATCTCACTGTCGGTTAGGGCCTGTCCTGTAAGTAAGCATCTCACTGTCGGTTAGGGCCTGTCCTGTAAGTAAGCATCTCACTGTCGGTTAGGGCCTGTCCTGTAAGTAAGCATCTCACTGTCGGTTAGGGCCTGTCCTGTAAGTAAGCATCTCACTGTCGGTTAGGGCCTGTCCTGTAAGTAAGCATCTCACTGTCGGTTAGGGCCTGTCCTGTAAGTAAGCATTTCACTGTCGGTTAGGGCCTGTCCTGTAAGTAAGCATTTCACTGTCGGTTAGGGCCTGTCCTGTAAGTAAGCATTTCACTGTCGGTTAGGGCCTGTCCTGTAAGTAAGCATCTCACTGTCGGTTAGGGCCTGTCCTGTAAGTAAGCATTTCACTGTCGGTTAGGGCCTGTCAGTAAGCATCTCACTGTCGGTTAGGGCCTGTAAGTAAGCATCTCACTGTCGGTTAGGGCCTGTAAGTAAGCATCTCACTGTCGGTTAGGGCCTGTAAGTAAGCATCTCACTGTCGGTTAGGGCCTGTAAGTAAGCATCTCACTGTCGGTTAGGGCCTGGCCTGTAAGTAAGCATCTCACTGTCGGTTAGGGCCTGTCCTGTAAGTAAGCATCTCACTGTCGGTTAGGGCCTGTAAGTAAGCATCTCACTGTCGGTTAGGGCCTGGCCTGTAAGTAAGCATCTCACTGTCGGTTAGGGCCTGTCCTGTAAGTAAGCATCTCACTGTCGGTTAGGGCCTGTCAGTAAGCATTTCACTGTAGGTTTGGGCCTGTCAGTAAGCATTTCACTGTAGGTTTGGGCCTGTCAGTAAGCATCTCACTGTCGGTTAGGGCCTGTCCTGTAAGTAAGCATTTCACTGTCGGTTAGGGCCTGTCCTGTAAGTAAGCATTTCACTGTCGGTTAGGGCCTGTCCTGTAAGTAAGCATTTCACTGTCGGTTAGGGCCTGTCCTGTAAGTAAGCATTTCACTGTCGGTTAGGGCCTGTCCTGTAAGTAAGCATTTTCACTGTCGGTTAGGGCCTGTAAGTAAGCATCTCACTGTCGGTTAGGGCCTGTCAGTAAGCATTTCATGTCGGTTAGGGCCTGTCAGTAAGCATCTCACTGTCGGTTAGGGCCTGTAAGTAAGCATTTCACTGTCGGTTAGGGCCTGTAAGTAAGCATCTCACTGTCGGTTAGGGCCTGTCAGTAAGCATCTCACTGTCGGTTAGGGCCTGTCAGTAAGCATCTCACTGTCGGTTAGGGCCTGTCAGTAAGCATCTCACTGTCGGTTAGGGCCTGTCAGTAAGCATCTCACTGTCGGTTAGGGCCTGTCAGTAAGCATCTCACTGTCGGTTAGGGCCTGTCTGTAAGTAAGCATTTCACTGTCGGTTAGGGCCTGTCCTGTAAGTAAGCATCTCACTGTCGGTTAGGGCCTGTCCTGTAAGTAAGCATTTTCACTGTTCGGTTAGGGCCTGTCCTGTAAGTAGAGCATCTCACTGTCGGTTAGGGCCTGTCCTGTAAGTAAGCATTTCACTGTCGGTTAGGGCCTGTCAGTAAGCATCTCACTGTCGGTTAGGGCCTGTAAGTAAGCATCTCACTGTCGGTTAGGGCCTGGCCTGTAAGTAAGCATCTCACTGTCGGTTAGGGCCTGGCCTGTATGTAAGCATCTCACAGTAGGTTAGGGCCTGTCTGTCAGTCAGCATTTCACTGTCGGTTAGGGCTTGTAAGTAAGCATTTCACTGTCGGTTAGGGCCTGTAAGTAAGCATCTCACTGTCGGTTAGGGCCTGTAAGTAAGCATCTCACTGTCGGTTAGGGCCTGTAAGTAAGCATCTCACTGTCGGTTAGGGCCTGGCCTGTAAGTAAGCATCTCACTGTCGGTTAGGGCCTGGCCTGTAAGTAAGCATCTCACTGTCGGTTAGGGCCTGGCCTGTAAGTAAGCATCTCACTGTCGGTTAGGGCCTGGCCTGTAAGTAAGCATCTCACTGTCGGTTAGGGCCTGGCCTGTAAGTAAGCATCTCACTGTCGGTTAGGGCCTGGCCTGTAAGTAAGCATCTCACTGTCGGTTAGGGCCTGTCCTGTAAGTAAGCATTTCACTGTCGGTTAGGGCCTGTCAGTAAGCATCTCACTGTCGGTTAGGGCCTGTAAGTAAGCATCTCACTGTCGGTTAGGGCCTGTAAGTAAGCATCTCACTGTCGGTTAGGGCCTGTAAGTAAGCATCTCACTGTCGGTTAGGGCCTGTCCTGTAAGTAAGCATCTCACTGTCGGTTAGGGCCTGTCCTGTCAGTCAGCATCTCACTGTCGGTTAGGGCCTGTCCTGTCAGTCAGCATCTCACAGTAGGTTAGGGCCTGTCCTGTCAGTCAGCATCTCACAGTAGGTTAGGGCCTGTCCTGTAAGTAAGCATTTCACTGTCGGTTAGGGCCTGTCCTGTAAGTAAGCATTTCACTGTCGGTTAGGGCCTGTCAGTAAGCATCTCACTGTCGGTTAGGGCCTGTAAGTAAGCATCTCACTGTCGGTTAGGGCCTGTAAGTAAGCATCTCACTGTCGGTTAGGGCCTGTAAGTAAGCATCTCACTGTCGGTTAGGGCCTGGCCTGTAAGTAAGCATCTCACTGTCGGTTAGGGCCTGGCCTGTAAGTAAGCATCTCACTGTCGGTTAGGGCCTGGCCTGTAAGTAAGCATCTCACTGTCGGTTAGGGCCTGGCCTGTAAGTAAGCATCTCACTGTCGGTTAGGGCCTGGCCTGTAAGTAAGCATCTCACTGTCGGTTAGGGCCTGGCCTGTAAGTAAGCATCTCACTGTCGGTTAGGGCCTGTCCTGTAAGTAAGCATTTCACTGTCGGTTAGGGCCCTGTCCTGTAAGTAAGCATTTCACTGTCGGTTAGGGCCTGTCAGTAAGCATCTCACTGTCGGTTAGGGCCTGTAAGTAAGCATTTCACTGTCTGTTAGGGCCTGTAAGTAAGCATCTCACTGTCGGTTAGGGCCTGTCAGTAAGCATCTCACTGTCGGTTAGGGCCTGTCAGTAAGCATCTCACTGTCGGTTAGGGCCTGTCAGTAAGCATCTCACTGTCGGTTAGGGCCTGTCCTGTAAGTAAGCATTTCACTGTCGGTTAGGGCCTGTCCTGTAAGTAAGCATCTCACTGTCGGTTAGGGCCTGTCCTGTAAGTAAGCATTTCACTGTCGGTTAGGGCCTGTCCTGTAAGTAAGCATTTCACTGTCGGTTAGGGCCTGTCCTGTAAGTAAGCATCTCACTGTCGGTTAGGGCCTGTCCTGTAAGTAAGCATCTCACTGTCGGTTAGGGCCTGTCCTGTAAGTAAGCATTTCACTGTCGGTTAGGCCTGTAAGTAAGCATTTCACTGTCGGTTAGGGCCTGTCAGTAAGCATCTCACTGTCGGTTAGGGCCTGTAAGTAAGCATCTCACTGTCGGTTAGGGCCTGTAAGTAAGCATCTCACTGTCGGTTAGGGCCTGTAAGTAAGCATCTCACTGTCGGTTAGGGCCTGTCCTGTAAGTAAGCATCTCACTGTCGGTTAGGGCCTGGCCTGTATGTAAGCATCTCACTGTCGGTTAGGGCCTGTCCTGTCAGTCAGCATCTCACTGTCGGTTAGGGCCTGTCCTGTCAGTCAGCATCTCACAGTAGGTTAGGGCCTGTCCTGTCAGTCAGCATCTCACAGTAGGTTAGGGCCTGTCCTGTAAGTAAGCATTTCACTGTCGGTTAGGGCCTGTCCTGTAAGTAAGCATCTCACTGTCGGTTAGGGCCTGTCCTGTAAGTAAGCATTTCACTGTCGGTTAGGGCCTGTCAGTAAGCATCTCACTGTCGGTTAGGGCCTGTAAGTAAGCATCTCACTGTCGGTTAGGGCCTGTAAGTAAGCATCTCACTGTCGGTTAGGGCCTGGCCTGTAAGTAAGCATCTCACTGTCGTTAGGGCTGCCTGTTAAGTAACGGGCATTCACTGTCGTTGGGGCCTGTAAGTAAGCATTTCACTGTCGGTTAGGGCCCTGTCAGTAAAGCATTTCACTGTCGTTAGGGCCTGGTCAGTAAGCATCTCACTGTCGGTTAGGGCCTGTAAGTAAGCATTTCACTGTCGTTAGGGCCTGTAAGTAAGGCATCTCACTGTCGGTTAGGGCCTGGTCAGTAAGGCATCTCAACTGTCGTTAGGGCCCTGTCCCTGTAGTAAGCATTTCACTGCGGTTAGGGCCTGTCCTGTGAAGTAAGGCATCTTCACTGTCGGTTAGGGCCTGTCCGTAGTAAGCATCTCACTGTCGGTTAGGGCCTGTCCTGTAAGTAAGCATTTCACTGTCGGTTTAGGGCCTGTCCTGTAAGTAAGCATCTCCCGGTAGGCCTGTAAGTAAGCATCTCACTGTCGGTTAGGGCCTGGCCTGTAAGTAAGCATCTCACTGTCGGTTAGGGCCTGGCCTGTATGTAAGCATCTCACTGTCGGTTAGGGCCTGTCCTGTCAGTCAGCATCTCACAGTAGGTTAGGGCCTGTCCTGTCAGTCAGCATCTCACAGTAGGTTAGGGCCTGTCCTGTCAGTCAGCATCTCACAGTAGGTTAGGGCCTGTAAGTAAGCATTTCACTGTCGGTTAGGGCCTGTAAGTAAGCATTTCACTGTAGGTTAGGGCCTGTAAGTAAGCATCTCACTGTCGGTTAGGGCCTGGCCTGTAAGTAAGCATCTCACTGTCGGTTAGGGCCTGGCCTGTAAGTAAGCATCTCACTGTCGGTTAGGGCCTGGCCTGTAAGTAAGCATCTCACTGTCGGTTAGGGCCTGGCCTGTAAGTAAGCATCTCACTGTCGGTTAGGGCCTGGCCTGTAAGTAAGCATCTCACTGTCGGTTAGGGCCTGGCCTGTAAGTAAGCATCTCACTGTAGGTTTGGGCCTGTCAGTAAGCATCTCACTGTCGGTTAGGGCCTGTCAGTAAGCATCTCACTGTCGGTTAGGGCCTGTCCTGTAAGTAAGCATCTCACTGTCGGTTAGGGCCTGTCCTGTAAGTAAGCATTTCACTGTCGGTTAGGGCCTGTCCTGTAAGTAAGCATATCACTGTCGGTTAGGGCCTGTCCTGTAAGTAAGCATCTCACTGTCGGTTAGGGCCTGTCCTGTAAGTAAGCATTTCACTGTCGGTTAGGGCCTGTCCTGTAAGTAAGCATTTCACTGTCGGTTAGGGCCTGTCCTGTAAGTAAGCATTTCACTGTCGGTTAGGGCCTGTCAGTAAGCATCTCACTGTCGGTTAGGGCCTGTAAGTAAGCATTTCACTGTCGGTTAGGGCCTGTCAGTAAGCATCTCACTGTCGGTTAGGGCCTGTAAGTAAGCATTTCACTGTCGGTTAGGGCCTGTAAGTAAGCATCTCACTGTCGGTTAGGGCCTGTAAGTAAGCATCTCACTGTCGGTTAGGGCCTGGCCTGTAAGTAAGCATCTCACTGTCGGTTAGGGCCTGTCCTGTCAGTCAGCATCTCACAGTAGGTTAGGGCCTGTCCTGTCAGTCAGCATCTCACAGTAGGTTAGGGCCTGTAAGTAAGCATCTCACTGTCGGTTAGGGCCTGTCCTGTAAGTAAGCATTTCACTGTCGGTTAGGGCCTGTAAGTAAGCATTTCACTGTCGGTTAGGGCCTGTCAGTAAGCATCTCACTGTCGGTTAGGGCCTGTAAGTAAGCATCTCACTGTCGGTTAGGGCCTGTAAGTAGCATCTCACTGTCGGTTAGGGCCTGTAAGTAAGCATCTCACTGTCGGTTAGGGCCTGTAAGTAAGCATCTCACTGTCGGTTAGGGCCTGTCCTGTAAGTAAGCATCTCACTGTCGGTTAGGGCCTGTCCTGTAAGTAAGCATCTCACTGTCGGTTAGGGCCTGTCCTGTAAGTAGCATCTCACTGTCGGTTAGGGCCTGTCCTGTCAGTCAGCATCTCACTGTCGGTTAGGGCCTGTCCTGTCAGTCAGCATCTCACTGTCGGTTAGGGCCTGTCCTGTCAGTCAGCATCTCACAGTAGGTTAGGGCCCTGTCCTGTCAGTCAGCATTTCACTGTCGGTTAGGGCCTGTCCTGTAAGTAAGCATCTCACTGTCGGTTAGGGCCTGTCCTGTAAGTAAGCATTTCACTGTCGGTTAGGGCCTGTCAGTAAGCATCTCACTGTCGGTTAGGGCCTGTAAGTAAGCATCTCACTGTCGGTTAGGGCCTGTAAGTAAGCATCTCACTGTCGGTTAGGGCCTGTAAGTAAGCATCTCACTGTCGGTTAGGGCCTGGCCTGTAAGTAAGCATCTCACTGTCGGTTAGGGCCTGGCCTGTAAGTAAGCATCTCACTGTCGGTTAGGGCCTGGCCTGTAAGTAAGCATCTCACTGTCGGTTAGGGCCTGGCCTGTAAGTAAGCATCTCACTGTCGGTTAGGGCCTGGCCTGTAAGTAAGTTAGGGCCTGGCCTGTAAGTAAGCATCTCACTGTCGGTTAGGGCCTGGCCTGTAAGTAAGCATCTCACTGTCGGTTAGGGCCTGTCCTGTAAGTAAGCATCTCACTGTCGGTTAGGGCCTTAGTAGCATTTCACTGTCGGTTAGGGCCTGTCCTGTAAGTAAGCATTTCACTGTCGGTTAGGGCCTGTCCTGTAAGTAAGCATTTCACTGTCTGTTAGGGCCTGTAAGTAAGCATCTCACTGTCGGTTAGGGCCTGTCAGTAAGCATCTCACTGTCGGTTAGGGCCTGTCAGTAAGCATCTCACTGTCGGTTAGGGCCTGTCAGTAAGCATCTCACTGTCGGTTAGGGCCTGTCCTGTAAGTAAGCATTTCACTGTCGGTTAGGGCCTGTCCTGTAAGTAAGCATCTCACTGTCGGTTAGGGCCTGTCCTGTAAGTAAGCATCTCACTGTCGGTTAGGGCCTGTCCTGTAAGTAAGCATTTCACTGTCGGTTAGGGCCTGTAAGTAAGCATTTCACTGCGGTTAGGGCCTGTCAGTAAGCATCTCACTGTCGGTTAGGGCCTGTCAGTAAGCATCTCACTGTCGGTTAGGGCCTGTAAGTAAGCATCTCACTGTCGGTTAGGGCCTGTCCTGTAAGTAAGCATTTCACTGTCGGTTAGGGCCTGTCCTGTAAGTAAGCATTTCACTGTCGGTTAGGGCCTGTCCTGTAAGTAAGCATTTCACTGTCTGTTAGGGCCTGTAAGTAAGCATCTCACTGTCGGTTAGGGCCTGTCAGTAAGCATCTCACTGTCGGTTAGGGCCTGTCAGTAAGCATCTCACTGTCGGTTAGGGCCTGTCAGTAAGCATCTCACTGTCGGTTAGGGCCTGTCCTGTAAGTAAGCATTTCACTGTCGGTTAGGGCCTGTCCTGTAAGTAAGCATCTCACTGTCGGTTAGGGCCTGTCCTGTAAGTAAGCATCTCACTGTCGGTTAGGGCCTGTCCTGTAAGTAAGCATTTCACTGTCGGTTAGGGCCTGTAAGTAAGCATTTCACTGTCGGTTAGGGCCTGTCAGTAAGCATCTCACTGTCGGTTAGGGCCTGTCAGTAAGCATCTCACTGTCGGTTAGGGCCTGGCCTGTAAGTAAGCATCTCACTGTCGGTTAGGGCCTGGCCTGTAAGTAAGCATCTCACTGTCGGTTAGGGCCTGTCCTGTAAGTAAGCATTTCACTGTCGGTTAGGGCCTGTAAGTAAGCATTTCACTGTCGGTTAGGGCCTGTCAGTAAGCATCTCACTGTCGTTTAGGGCCTGTAAGTAAGCATCTCACTGTCGGTTAGGGCCTGTAAGTAAGCATCTCACTGTCGGTTAGGGCCTGGCCTGTAAGTAAGCATCTCACTGTCGGTTAGGGCCTGTCCTGTAAGTAAGCATTTCACTGTCGGTTAGGGCCTGTAAGTAAGCATTTCACTGTCGGTTAGGGCCTGTCAGTAAGCATTTCACTGTCGGTTAGGGCCTGTAAGTAAGCATCTCACTGTCGGTTAGGGCCTGTAAGTAAGCATCTCACTGTCGGTTAGGGCCTGGCCTGTAAGTAAGCATCTCACTGTCGGTTAGGGCCTGTCCTGTCAGTCAGCATCTCACAGTAGGTTAGGGCCTGTCCTGTCAGTCAGCATCTCACAGTAGGTTAGGGCCTGTAAGTAAGCATCTCACTGTCGGTTAGGGCCTGTCCTGTAAGTAAGCATTTCACTGTCGGTTAGGGCCTGTAAGTAAGCATTTCACTGTCGGTTAGGGCCTGTCAGTAAGCATCTCACTGTCGGTTAGGGCCTGTAAGTAAGCATCTCACTGTCGGTTAGGGCCTGTAAGTAAGCATCTCACTGTCGGTTAGGGCCTGTAAGTAAGCATCTCACTGTCGGTTAGGGCCTGTAAGTAAGCATCTCACTGTCGGTTAGGGCCTGTCCTGTAAGTAAGCATCTCACTGTCGGTTAGGGCCTGTCCTGTAAGTAAGCATCTCACTGTCGGTTAGGGCCTGTCCTGTAAGTAAGCATCTCACTGTCGGTTAGGGCCTGTCCTGTCAGTCAGCATCTCACTGTCGGTTAGGGCCTGTCCTGTCAGTCAGCATCTCACTGTCGGTTAGGGCCTGTCCTGTCAGTCAGCATCTCACAGTAGGTTAGGGCCTGTCCTGTCAGTCAGCATTTCACTGTCGGTTAGGGCCTGTCCTGTAAGTAAGCATCTCACTGTCGGTTAGGGCCTGTCCTGTAAGTAAGCATTTCACTGTCGGTTAGGGCCTGTCAGTAAGCATCTCACTGTCGGTTAGGGCCTGTAAGTAAGCATCTCACTGTCGGTTAGGGCCTGTAAGTAAGCATCTCACTGTCGGTTAGGGCCTGTAAGTAAGCATCTCACTGTCGGTTAGGGCCTGGCCTGTAAGTAAGCATCTCACTGTCGGTTAGGGCCTGGCCTGTAAGTAAGCATCTCACTGTCGGTTAGGGCCTGGCCTGTAAGTAAGCATCTCACTGTCGGTTAGGGGCCTGGCCTGTAAGTAAGCATCTCACTGTCGGTTTAGGGCCTGGCCTGTAAGTAAGCATCTCACTGTCGGTTAGGGCCTGGCCTGTAAGTAAGCATCTCACTGTCGTTAGGGCCTGGCCTGTAAGTAAGCATCTCACTGTCGGTTAGGGCCTGTCCTGTAAGTAAGCATTTCACTGTCGGTTAGGGCCTGTCCTGTAAGTAAGCATTTCACTGTCGGTTAGGGCCTGTCCCTGTAAGTAAGCATTTCACTGTCTGTTAGGGCCTGTAAGTAAGCATCTCACTGTCGGTTAGGGCTGTCAGTAAGCATCTCACTGTCGGTTAGGGCCTGTCAGTAAGCATCTCACTGTCGGTTAGGGCCTGTCAGTAAGCATCTCACTGTCGGTTAGGGCCTGTCCTGTAAGTAAGCATTTCACTGTCGGTTAGGGCCTGTCCTGTAAAGTAAGCATCTCACTGTCGGTTAGGGCCTGTCCCTGTAAGTAAGCAATCTTCTCACTGGTCGGTTAGGGCCTGTCCTGTAAGTAAGCATTTCACTGTCGGTTAGGGCCTGTAAGTAAGCATTTCACTGTCGGTTAGGGCCTGTCAGTAAGCATCTCACTGTCGGTTAGGGCCTGTCAGTAAGCATCTCACTGTCGGTTAGGGCCTGTAAGTAAGCATCTCACTGTCGGTTAGGGCCTGTCCTGTAAGTAAGCATTTCACTGTCGGTTAGGGCCTGTCCTGTAAGTAAGCATTTCACTGTCGGTTAGGGCCTGTCCTGTAAGTAAGCATTTCACTGTCTGTTAGGGCCTGTAAGTAAGCATCTCACTGTCGGTTAGGGCCTGTCAGTAAGCATCTCACTGTCGGTTAGGGCCTGTCAGTAAGCATCTCACTGTCGGTTAGGGCCTGTCAGTAAGCATCTCACTGTCGGTTAGGGCCTGTCCTGTAAGTAAGCATTTCACTGTCGGTTAGGGCCTGTCCTGTAAGTAAGCATCTCACTGTCGGTTAGGGCCTGTCCTGTAAGTAAGCATCTCACTGTCGGTTAGGGCCTGTCCTGTAAGTAAGCATTTCACTGTCGGTTAGGGCCTGTAAGTAAGCATTTCACTGTCGGTTAGGGCCTGTCAGTAAGCATCTCACTGTCGGTTAGGGCCTGTCAGTAAGCATCTCACTGTCGGTTAGGGCCTGTCAGTAAGCATCTCACTGTCGGTTAGGGCCTGTCCTGTAAGTAAGCATTTCACTGTCGGTTAGGGCCTGTCCTGTAAGTAAGCATCTCACTGTCGGTTAGGGCCTGTCCTGTAAGTAAGCATCTCACTGTCGGTTAGGGCCTGTCCTGTAAGTAAGCATTTCACTGTCGGTTAGGGCCTGTCCTGTAAGTAAGCATCTCACTGTCGGTTAGGGCCTGTAAGTAAGCATCTCACTGTCGGTTAGGGCCTGTAAGTAAGCATCTCACTGTCGGTTAGGGCCTGTAAGTAAGCATCTCACTGTCGGTTAGGGCCTGGCCTGTAAGTAAGCATCTCACTGTCGGTTAGGGCCTGTCCTGTCAGTCAGCATCTCACAGTAGGTTAGGGCCTGTCCTGTCAGTCAGCATCTCACAGTAGGTTAGGGCCTGTAAGTAAGCATTTCACTGTCGGTTAGGGCCTGTAAGTAAGCATTTCACTGTCGGTTAGGGCTTGTAAGTAAGCATTTCACTGTAGGTTAGGGCCTGTAAGTAAGCATCTCACTGTCGGTTAGGGCCTGGCCTGTAAGTAAGCATCTCACTGTCGGTTAGGGCCTGGCCTGTAAGTAAGCATCTCACTGTCGGTTAGGGCCTGTCCTGTAAGTAAGCATTTCACTGTCGGTTAGGGCCTGTAAGTAAGCATTTCACTGTCGGTTAGGGCCTGTCAGTAAGCATCTCACTGTCGTTTAGGGCCTGTAAGTAAGCATCTCACTGTCGGTTAGGGCCTGTAAGTAAGCATCTCACTGTCGGTTAGGGCCTGTCCTGTAAGTAAGCATCTCACTGTCGGTTAGGGCCTGTCCTGTAAGTAAGCATCTCACTGTCGGTTAGGGCCTGTCCTGTCAGTCAGCATCTCACTGTCGGTTAGGGCCTGTCCTGTCAGTCAGCATCTCACTGTCGGTTAGGGCCTGTCCTGTCAGTCAGCATCTCACAGTAGGTTAGGGCCTGTCCTGTCAGTCAGCATTTCACTGTCGGTTAGGGCCTGTCCTGTAAGTAAGCATCTCACTGTCGGTTAGGGCCTGTCCTGTAAGTAAGCATTTCACTGTCGGTTAGGGCCTGTCAGTAAGCATCTCACTGTCGGTTAGGGCCTGTAAGTAAGCATCTCACTGTCGGTTAGGGCCTGTAAGTAAGCATCTCACTGTCGGTTAGGGCCTGGCCTGTAAGTAAGCATCTCACTGTCGGTTAGGGCCTGGCCTGTAAGTAAGCATCTCACTGTCGGTTAGGGCCTGGCCTGTAAGTAAGCATCTCACTGTCGGTTAGGGCCTGGCCTGTAAGTAAGCATCTCACTGTCGGTTAGGGCCTGGCCTGTAAGTAAGCATCTCACTGTCGGTTAGGGCCTGGCCTGTAAGTAAGCATCTCACTGTCGGTTAGGGCCTGGCCTGTAAGTAAGCATCTCACTGTCGGTTAGGGCCTGTCCTGTAAGTAAGCATTTCACTGTCGGTTAGGGCCTGTCCTGTAAGTAAGCATTTCACTGTCGGTTAGGGCCTGTCCTGTAAGTAAGCATTTCACTGTCTGTTAGGGCCTGTCCTGTAAGTAAGCATCTCACTGTCGGTTAGGGCCTGTCAGTAAGCATCTCACTGTCGGTTAGGGCCTGTCAGTAAGCATCTCACTGTCGGTTAGGGCCTGTCAGTAAGCATCTCACTGTCGGTTAGGGCCTGTCCTGTAAGTAAGCATTTCACTGTCGGTTAGGGCCTGTCCTGTAAGTAAGCATCTCACTGTCGGTTAGGGCCTGTCCTGTAAGTAAGCATCTCACTGTCGGTTAGGGCCTGTCCTGTAAGTAAGCATTTCACTGTCGGTTAGGGCCTGTAAGTAAGCATTTCACTGTCGGTTAGGGCCTGTCAGTAAGCATCTCACTGTCGGTTAGGGCCTGTCAGTAAGCATCTCACTGTCGGTTAGGGCCTGTCAGTAAGCATCTCACTGTCGGTTAGGGCCTGTCCTGTAAGTAAGCATTTCACTGTCGGTTAGGGCCTGTCCTGTAAGTAAGCATCTCACTGTCGGTTAGGGCCTGTCCTGTAAGTAAGCATCTCACTGTCGGTTAGGGCCTGTCCTGTAAGTAAGCATTTCACTGTCGGTTAGGGCCTGTCCTGTAAGTAAGCATCTCACTGTCGGTTAGGGCCTGTAAGTAAGCATCTCACTGTCGGTTAGGGCCTGTAAGTAAGCATCTCACTGTCGGTTAGGGCCTGGCCTGTAAGTAAGCATCTCACTGTCGGTTAGGGCCTGGCCTGTATGTAAGCATCTCACTGTCGGTTAGGGCCTGTCCTGTCAGTCAGCATCTCACAGTAGGTTAGGGCCTGTCCTGTCAGTCAGCATCTCACAGTAGGTTAGGGCCTGTCCTGTCAGTCAGCATCTCACAGTAGGTTAGGGCCTGTAAGTAAGCATTTCACTGTCGGTTAGGGCCTGTAAGTAAGCATTTCACTGTAGGTTAGGGCCTGTAAGTAAGCATCTCACTGTCGGTTAGGGCCTGTAAGTAAGCATCTCACTGTCGGTTAGGGCCTGTAAGTAAGCATCTCACTGTCGGTTAGGGCCTGTAAGTAAGCATCTCACTGTCGGTTAGGGCCTGGCCTGTAAGTAAGCATCTCACTGTCGGTTAGGGCCTGGCCTGTAAGTAAGCATCTCACTGTCGGTTAGGGCCTGGCCTGTAAGTAAGCATCTCACTGTCGGTTAGGGCCTGGCCTGTAAGTAAGCATCTCACTGTAGGTTTGGGCCTGTCAGTAAGCATCTCACTGTCGGTTAGGGCCTGTCAGTAAGCATCTCACTGTCGGTTAGGGCCTGTCCTGTAAGTAAGCATCTCACTGTCGGTTAGGGCCTGTCCTGTAAGTAAGCATTTCACTGTCGGTTAGGGCCTGTCCTGTAAGTAAGCATATCACTGTCGGTTAGGGCCTGTCCTGTAAGTAAGCATCTCACTGTCGGTTAGGGCCTGTCCTGTAAGTAAGCATTTCACTGTCGGTTAGGGCCTGTCCTGTAAGTAAGCATTTCACTGTCGGTTAGGGCCTGTCCTGTAAGTAAGCATTTCACTGTCGGTTAGGGCCTGTCAGTAAGCATCTCACTGTCGGTTAGGGCCTGTAAGTAAGCATTTCACTGTCGGTTAGGGCCTGTCAGTAAGCATCTCACTGTCGGTTAGGGCCTGTAAGTAAGCATCTCACTGTCGGTTAGGGCCTGTAAGTAAGCATTTCACTGTCGGTTAGGGCCTGTAAGTAAGCATCTCACTGTCGGTTAGGGCCTGGCCTGTAAGTAAGCATCTCACTGTCGGTTAGGGCCTGTCCTGTCAGTCAGCATCTCACAGTAGGTTAGGGCCTGTCCTGTCAGTCAGCATCTCACAGTAGGTTAGGGCCTGTAAGTAAGCATTTCACTGTCGGTTAGGGCCTGTAAGTAAGCATTTCACTGTCGGTTAGGGCTTGTAAGTAAGCATTTCACTGTAGGTTAGGGCCTGTAAGTAAGCATCTCACTGTCGGTTAGGGCCTGGCCTGTAAGTAAGCATCTCACTGTCGGTTAGGGCCTGGCCTGTAAGTAAGCATCTCACTGTCGGTTAGGGCCTGGCCTGTAAGTAAGCATCTCACTGTCGGTTAGGGCCTGGCCTGTAAGTAAGCATCTCACTGTCGGTTAGGGCCTGGCCTGTAAGTAAGCATCTCACTGTCGGTTAGGGCCTGTCCTGTAAGTAAGCATCTCACTGTCGGTTAGGGCCTGTCCTGTAAGTAAGCATTTCACTGTCGGTTAGGGCCTGTCCTGTAAGTAAGCATTTCACTGTCGGTTAGGGCCTGTCCTGTAAGTAAGCATCTCACTGTCGGTTAGGGCCTGTCCTGTCAGTCAGCATCTCACTGTCGGTTAGGGCCTGTCCTGTCAGTCAGCATCTCACAGTAGGTTAGGGCCTGTCCTGTCAGTCAGCATTTCACTGTCGGTTAGGGCCTGTCCTGTAAGTAAGCATCTCACTGTCGGTTAGGGCCTGTCCTGTAAGTAAGCATTTCACTGTCGGTTAGGGCCTGTCAGTAAGCATCTCACTGTCGGTTAGGGCCTGTAAGTAAGCATCTCACTGTCGGTTAGGGCCTGTAAGTAAGCATCTCACTGTCGGTTAGGGCCTGGCCTGTAAGTAAGCATTTCACTGTCGGTTAGGGCCTGTCCTGTAAGTAAGCATATCACTGTCGGTTAGGGCCTGTCCTGTAAGTAAGCATCTCACTGTCGGTTAGGGCCTGTCCTGTAAGTAAGCATTTCACTGTCGGTTAGGGCCTGTCCTGTAAGTAAGCATTTCACTGTCGGTTAGGGCCTGTCCTGTAAGTAAGCATTTCACTGTCGGTTAGGGCCTGTCAGTAAGCATCTCACTGTCGGTTAGGGCCTGTAAGTAAGCATTTCACTGTCGGTTAGGGCCTGTCAGTAAGCATCTCACAGTAGGTTAGGGCCTGTAAGTAAGCATTTCACTGTCGGTTAGGGCCTGTAAGTAAGCATCTCACTGTCGGTTAGGGCCTGTAAGTAAGCATCTCACTGTCGGTTAGGGCCTGGCCTGTAAGTAAGCATCTCACTGTCGGTTAGGGCCTGGCCTGTAAGTAAGCATCTCACTGTAGGTTTGGGCCTGTCAGTAAGCATCTCACTGTCGGTTAGGGCCTGTCAGTAAGCATCTCACTGTCGGTTAGGGCCTGTCCTGTAAGTAAGCATCTCACTGTCGGTTAGGGCCTGTCCTGTAAGTAAGCATTTCACTGTCGGTTAGGGCCTGTCCTGTAAGTAAGCATATCACTGTCGGTTAGGGCCTGTCCTGTAAGTAAGCATCTCACTGTCGGTTAGGGCCTGTCCTGTAAGTAAGCATTTCACTGTCGGTTAGGGCCTGTCCTGTAAGTAAGCATTTCACTGTCGGTTAGGGCCTGTCCTGTAAGTAAGCATTTCACTGTCGGTTAGGGCCTGTCAGTAAGCATCTCACTGTCGGTTAGGGCCTGTAAGTAAGCATTTCACTGTCGGTTAGGGCCTGTCAGTAAGCATCTCACTGTCGGTTAGGGCCTGTAAGTAAGCATTTCACTGTCGGTTAGGGCCTGTAAGTAAGCATCTCACTGTCGGTTAGGGCCTGGCCTGTAAGTAAGCATCTCACTGTCGGTTAGGGCCTGTCCTGTCAGTCAGCATCTCACAGTAGGTTAGGGCCTGTCCTGTCAGTCAGCATCTCACAGTAGGTTAGGGCCTGTAAGTAAGCATTTCACTGTCGGTTAGGGCCTGTAAGTAAGCATTTCACTGTCGGTTAGGGCTTGTAAGTAAGCATTTCACTGTAGGTTAGGGCCTGTAAGTAAGCATCTCACTGTCGGTTAGGGCCTGGCCTGTAAGTAAGCATCTCACTGTCGGTTAGGGCCTGGCCTGTAAGTAAGCATCTCACTGTCGGTTAGGGCCTGGCCTGTAAGTAAGCATCTCACTGTCGGTTAGGGCCTGGCCTGTAAGTAAGCATCTCACTGTCGGTTAGGGCCTGGCCTGTAAGTAAGCATCTCACTGTCGGTTAGGGCCTGTCCTGTAAGTAAGCATCTCACTGTCGGTTAGGGCCTGTCCTGTAAGTAAGCATTTCACTGTCGGTTAGGGCCTGTCCTGTAAGTAAGCATTTCACTGTCGGTTAGGGCCTGTCCTGTAAGTAAGCATCTCACTGTCGGTTAGGGCCTGTCCTGTCAGTCAGCATCTCACTGTCGGTTAGGGCCTGTCCTGTCAGTCAGCATCTCACAGTAGGTTAGGGCCTGTCCTGTCAGTCAGCATTTCACTGTCGGTTAGGGCCTGTCCTGTAAGTAAGCATCTCACTGTCGGTTAGGGCCTGTCCTGTAAGTAAGCATTTCACTGTCGGTTAGGGCCTGTCAGTAAGCATCTCACTGTCGGTTAGGGCCTGTAAGTAAGCATCTCACTGTCGGTTAGGGCCTGTAAGTAAGCATCTCACTGTCGGTTAGGGCCTGGCCTGTAAGTAAGCATTTCACTGTCGGTTAGGGCCTGTCCTGTAAGTAAGCATATCACTGTCGGTTAGGGCCTGTCCTGTAAGTAAGCATCTCACTGTCGGTTAGGGCCTGTCCTGTAAGTAAGCATTTCACTGTCGGTTAGGGCCTGTCCTGTAAGTAAGCATTTCACTGTCGGTTAGGGCCTGTCCTGTAAGTAAGCATTTCACTGTCGGTTAGGGCCTGTCAGTAAGCATCTCACTGTCGGTTAGGGCCTGTAAGTAAGCATTTCACTGTCGGTTAGGGCCTGTCAGTAAGCATCTCACAGTAGGTTAGGGCCTGTAAGTAAGCATTTCACTGTCGGTTAGGGCCTGTAAGTAAGCATCTCACTGTCGGTTAGGGCCTGTAAGTAAGCATCTCACTGTCGGTTAGGGCCTGGCCTGTAAGTAAGCATCTCACTGTCGGTTAGGGCCTGTCCTGTCAGTCAGCATCTCACAGTAGGTTAGGGCCTGTCCTGTCAGTCAGCATCTCACAGTAGGTTAGGGCCTGTAAGTAAGCATTTCACTGTCGGTTAGGGCCTGTAAGTAAGCATTTCACTGTCGGTTAGGGCTTGTAAGTAAGCATTTCACTGTAGGTTAGGGCCTGTAAGTAAGCATCTCACTGTCGGTTAGGGCCTGGCCTGTAAGTAAGCATCTCACTGTCGGTTAGGGCCTGGCCTGTAAGTAAGCATCTCACTGTCGGTTAGGGCCTGGCCTGTAAGTAAGCATCTCACTGTCGGTTAGGGCCTGGCCTGTAAGTAAGCATTTCACTGTCGGTTAGGGCCTGTCCTGTAAGTAAGCATTTCACTGTCGGTTAGGGCCTGTCAGTAAGCATTTCACTGTCGGTTAGGGCCTGTAAGTAAGCATCTCACTGTCGGTTAGGGCCTGTCCTGTAAGTAAGCATTTCACTGTCGGTTAGGGCCTGTCCTGTAAGTAAGCATCTCACTGTCGGTTAGGGCCTGTCCTGTAAGTAAGCATCTCACTGTCGGTTAGGGCCTGTCCTGTAAGTAAGCATTTCACTGTCGGTTAGGGCCTGTCAGTAAGCATCTCACTGTCGGTTAGGGCCTGTAAGTAAGCATCTCACTGTCGGTTAGGGCCTGGCCTGTAAGTAAGCATCTCACTGTCGGTTAGGGCCTGGCCTGTAAGTAAGCATCTCACTGTCGGTTAGGTCCTGGCCTGTATGTAAGCATCTCACTGTCGGTTAGGGCCTGTCCTGTCAGTCAGCATCTCACAGTAGGTTAGGGCCTGTCCTGTCAGTCAGCATCTCACAGTAGGTTAGGGCCTGTCCTGTCAGTCAGCATCTCACAGTAGGTTAGGGCCTGTAAGTAAGCATTTCACTGTCGGTTAGGGCCTGTAAGTAAGCATTTCACTGTAGGTTAGGGCCTGTAAGTAAGCATCTCACTGTCGGTTAGGGCCTGGCCTGTAAGTAAGCATCTCACTGTCGGTTAGGGCCTGGCCTGTAAGTAAGCATCTCACTGTCGGTTAGGGCCTGGCCTGTAAGTAAGCATCTCACTGTCGGTTAGGGCCTGGCCTGTAAGTAAGCATCTCACTGTCGGTTAGGGCCTGGCCTGTAAGTAAGCATCTCACTGTCGGTTAGGGCCTGGCCTGTAAGTAAGCATCTCACTGTCGGTTAGGGCCTGGCCTGTAAGTAAGCATCTCACTGTCGGTTAGGGCCTGGCCTGTAAGTTAGCATCTCACTGTCGGTTAGGGCCTGTCCTGTAAGTAAGCATCTCACTGTAGGTTTGGGCCTGTCAGTAAGCATCTCACTGTCGGTTAGGGCCTGTCAGTAAGCATCTCACTGTCGGTTAGGGCCTGTCCTGTAAGTAAGCATCTCACTGTCGGTTAGGGCCTGTCCTGTAAGTAAGCATTTCACTGTCGGTTAGGGCCTGTCCTGTAAGTAAGCATATCACTGTCGGTTAGGGCCTGTCCTGTAAGTAAGCATCTCACTGTCGGTTAGGGCCTGGCCTGTAAGTAAGCATCTCACTGTCGGTTAGGGCCTGTCCTGTAAGTAAGCATTTCACTGTCGGTTAGGGCCTGTCCTGTAAGTAAGCATCTCACTGTCGGTTAGGGCCTGTCAGTAAGCATCTCCCTGTCGGTTAGGGCCTGTAAGTAAGCATCTCACTGTCGGTTAGGGCCTGTAAGTAAGCATCTCACTGTCGGTTAGGGCCTGGCCTGTAAGTAAGCATCTCACTGTCGGTTAGGGCCTGGCCTGTATGTAAGCATCTCACTGTCGGTTAGGGCCTGTCCTGTCAGTCAGCATCTCACAGTAGGTTAGGGCCTGTCCTGTAAGTAAGCATTTCACTGTCGGTTAGGGCCTGTCCTGTAAGTAAGCATTTCACTGTCGGTTAGGGCCTGTCCTGTAAGTAAGCATTTCACTGTCGGTTAGGGCCTGTCAGTAAGCATCTCACTGTCGGTTAGGGCCTGTAAGTAAGCATTTCACTGTCGGTTAGGGCCTGTCAGTAAGCATCTCACTGTCGGTTAGGGCCTGTAAGTAAGCATTTCACTGTCGGTTAGGGCCTGTAAGTAAGCATCTCACTGTCGGTTAGGGCCTGTAAGTAAGCATCTCACTGTCGGTTAGGGCCTGGCCTGTAAGTAAGCATCTCACTGTCGGTTAGGGCCTGTCCTGTCAGTCAGCATCTCACAGTAGGTTAGGGCCTGTCCTGTCAGTCAGCATCTCACAGTAGGTTAGGGCCTGTAAGTAAGCATTTCACTGTCGGTTAGGGCCTGTAAGTAAGCATTTCACTGTCGGTTAGGGCTTGTAAGTAAGCATTTCACTGTAGGTTAGGGCCTGTAAGTAAGCATCTCACTGTCGGTTAGGGCCTGGCCTGTAAGTAAGCATCTCACTGTCGGTTAGGGCCTGGCCTGTAAGTAAGCATCTCACTGTCGGTTAGGGCCTGGCCTGTAAGTAAGCATCTCACTGTCGGTTAGGGCCTGGCCTGTAAGTAAGCATCTCACTGTCGGTTAGGGCCTGGCCTGTAAGTAAGCATCTCACTGTCGGTTAGGGCCTGGCCTGTAAGTAAGCATCTCACTGTCGGTTAGGGCCTGTCCTGTAAGTAAGCATTTCACTGTCGGTTAGGGCCTGTCCTGTAAGTAAGCATTTCACTGTCGGTTAGGGCCTGTCCTGTAAGTAAGCATTTCACTGTCGGTTAGGGCCTGTCAGTAAGCATCTCACTGTCGGTTAGGGCCTGGCCTGTAAGTAAGCATCTCACTGTCGGTTAGGGCCTGGCCTGTATGTAAGCATCTCACTGTCGGTTAGGGCCTGTCCTGTCAGTCAGCATCTCACAGTAGGTTAGGGCCTGTCCTGTCAGTCAGCATCTCACAGTAGGTTAGGGCCTGTCCTGTCAGTCAGCATCTCACAGTAGGTTAGGGCCTGTAAGTAAGCATTTGACTGTCGGTTAGGGCCTGTAAGTAAGCATTTCACTGTAGGTTAGGGCCTGTAAGTAAGCATCTCACTGTCGGTTAGGGCCTGTAAGTAAGCATCTCACTGTCGGTTAGGGCCTGTAAGTAAGCATCTCACTGTCGGTTAGGGCCTGTCCTGTAAGTAAGCATCTCACTGTCGGTTAGGGCCTGTCCTGTAAGTAAGCATTTCACTGTCGGTTAGGGCCTGTCCTGTAAGTAAGCATTTCACTGTCGGTTAGGGCCTGTCCTGTAAGTAAGCATTTCACTGTCGGTTAGGGCCTGTAAGTAAGCATCTCACTGTCGGTTAGGGCCTGTCAGTAAGCATTTCACTGTCGGTTAGGGCCTGTCAGTAAGCATCTCACTGTCGGTTAGGGCCTGTAAGTAAGCATCTCACTGTCGGTTAGGGCCTGTAAGTAAGCATCTCACTGTCGGTTAGGGCCTGTCAGTAAGCATCTCACTGTCGGTTAGGGCCTGTCAGTAAGCATCTCACTGTCGGTTAGGGCCTGTCCTGTAAGTAAACATTTCACTGTCGGTTAGGGCCTGTCCTGTAAGTAAGCATCTCACTGTCGGTTAGGGCCTGTCCTGTAAGTAAGCATTTCACTGTCGGTTAGGGCCTGTCCTGTAAGTAAACATTTCACTGTCGGTTAGGGCCTGTCAGTAAGCATCTCACTGTAGGTTAGGGCCTGTAAGTAAGCATGTCACTGTAGGTTTGGGCCTGTCAGTAAGCATCTCACTGTCGGTTAGGGCCTGTCAGTAAGCATCTCACTGTCGGTTAGGGCCTGTCCTGTAAGTAAGCATTTCACTGTCGGTTAGGGCCTGTCCTGTAAGTAAGCATCTCACTGTCGGTTAGGGCCTGTCCTGTAAGTAAGCATTTCACTGTCGGTTAGGGCCTGTCCTGTAAGTAAGCATCTCACTGTCGGTTAGGGCCTGTCCTGTAAGTAAGCATTTCACTGTCGGTTAGGGCCTGTCCTGTAAGTAAGCATTTCACTGTCGGTTAGGGCCTGTCAGTAAGCATCTCACTGTCTGTTAGGGCCTGTAAGTAAGCATTTCACTGTCGGTTAGGGCCTGTAAGTAAGCATCTCACTGTCGGTTAGGGCCTGGCCTGTAAGTAAGCATCTCACTGTCGGTTAGGGCCTGGCCTGTAAGTAAGCATCTCACTGTCGGTTAGGGCCTGGCCTGTAAGTAAGCATCTCACTGTCGGTTAGGGCCTGGCCTGTCAGTCAGCATCTCACAGTAGGTTAGGGCCTGTCCTGTCAGTCAGCATCTCACAGTAGGTTAGGGCCTGTAAGTAAGCATTTCACTGTCGGTTAGGGCCTGTAAGTAAGCATTTCACTGTCGGTTAGGGCCTGTAAGTAAGCATCTCACTGTCGGTTAGGGCCTGGCCTGTAAGTAAGCATCTCACTGTCGGTTAGGGCCTGGCCTGTAAGTAAGCATCTCACTGTCGGTTAGGGCCTGGCCTGTAAGTAAGCATCTCACTGTCGGTTAGGGCCTGGCCTGTCAGTCAGCATCTCACAGTAGGTTAGGGCCTGTCCTGTCAGTCAGCATCTCACAGTAGGTTAGGGCCTGTCCTGTCAGTCAGCATCTCACAGTAGGTTAGGGCCTGTAAGTAAGCATTTCACTGTCGGTTAGGGCCTGTAAGTAAGCATTTCACTGTCGGTTAGGGCCTGTCAGTAAGCATCTCACTGTCGGTTAGGGCCTGTCAGTAAGCATCTCACTGTCGGTTAGGGCCTGTCAGTAAGCATCTCACTGTCGGTTAGGGCCTGTCAGTAAGCATCTCACTGTCGGTTAGGGCCTGTCCTGTAAGTAAGCATTTCACTGTCGGTTAGGGCCTGTCCTGTAAGTAAGCATTTCACTGTCAGTTAGGGCCTGTCCTGTAAGTAAGCATCTCACTGTCCGTTAGGGCCTGTCCTGTAAGTAAGCATTTCACTGTCGGTTACGGCCTGTCCTGTAAGTAAGCATTTCACTGTCGGTTAGGGCCTGTCCTGTAAGTAAGCATCTCACTGTCTGTTAGGGCCTGTAAGTAAGCATTTCACTGTCGGTTAGGGCCTGTAAGTAAGCATCTCACTGTCTGTTAGGGCCTGGCCTGTAAGTAAGCATCTCACTGTCGGTTAGGGCCTGGCCTGTAAGTAAGCATCTCACTGTAGGTTAGGGCCTGTCAGTAAGCATCTCACTGTCGGTTAGGGCCTGTCAGTAAGCATCTCACTGTCGGTTAGGGCCTGTCAGTAAGCATCTCACTGTCTGTTAGGGCCTGTCAGTAAGCATCTCACTGTCGGTTAGGGCCTGTCCTGTCAGTCAGCATCTCACAGTAGGTTAGGGCCTGTCCTGTCAGTCAGCATCTCACAGTAGGTTAGGGCCTGTCCTGTCAGTCAGCATCTCACAGTAGGTTAGGGCCTGTAAGTAAGCATTTCACTGTCGGTTAGGGCCTGTAAGTAAGCATTTCACTGTCGGTTAGGGCTTGTAAGTAAGCATTTCACTGTAGGTTAGGGCCTGTAAGTAAGCATCTCACTGTCGGTTAGGGCCTGTAAGTAAGCATCTCACTGTCGGTTAGGGCCTGGCCTGTAAGTAAGCATCTCACTGTCGGTTAGGGCCTGGCCTGTAAGTAAGCATCTCACTGTCGGTTAGGGCCTGGCCTGTAAGTAAGCATCTCACTGTCGGTTAGGGCCTGGCCTGTAAGTAAGCATCTCACTGTCGGTTAGGGCCTGGCCTGTAAGTAAGCATCTCACTGTCGGTTAGGGCCTGGCCTGTAAGTAAGCATCTCACTGTCGGTTAGGGCCTGTCCTGTAAGTAAGCATCTCACTGTCGGTTAGGGCCTGTAAGTAAGCATCTCACTGTCGGTTAGGGCCTGTCAGTAAGCATCTCACTGTCGGTTAGGGCCTGTCAGTAAGCATCTCACTATCGGTTAGGGCCTGTCAGTAAGCATCTCACTGTCGGTTAGGGCCTGTCCTGTAAGTAAGCATTTCACTGTCGGTTAGGGCCTGTCCTGTAAGTAAGCATTTCACTGTCGGTTAGGGCCTGTCCTGTAAGTAAGCATCTCACTGTCGGTTAGGGCCTGTCCTGTAAGTAAGCATTTCACTGTCGGTTAGGGCCTGTCCTGTAAGTAAGCATTTCACTGTCGGTTAGGGCCTGTCCTGTAAGTAAGCATTTCACTGTCGGTTAGGGCCTGTCCTGTAAGTAAGCATTTCACTGTCGGTTAGGGCCTGTAAGTAAGCATCTCACTGTCGGTTAGGGCCTGTCAGTAAGCATTTCACTGTCGGTTAGGGCCTGTCAGTAAGCATCTCACTGTCGGTTAGGGCCTGTAAGTAAGCATCTCACTGTCGGTTAGGGCCTGTAAGTAAGCATCTCACTGTCGGTTAGGGCCTGTCAGTAAGCATCTCACTGTCGGTTAGGGCCTGTCAGTAAGCATCTCACTGTCGGTTAGGGCCTGTCCTGTAAGTAAGCATTTCACTGTCGGTTAGGGCCTGTCCTGTAAGTAAGCATCTCACTGTCGGTTAGGGCCTGTCCTGTAAGTAAGCATTTCACTGTCGGTTAGGGCCTGTCCTGTAAGTAAACATTTCACTGTCGGTTAGGGCCTGTCAGTAAGCATCTCACTGTAGGTTAGGGCCTGTAAGTAAGCATGTCACTGTAGGTTTGGGCCTGTCAGTAAGCATCTCACTGTCGGTTAGGGCCTGTCCTGTAAGTAAGCATTTCACTGTCGGTTAGGGCCTGTCCTGTAAGTAAGCATCTCACTGTCGGTTAGGGCCTGTCAGTAAGCATCTCACTGTCGGTTAGGGCCTGTCCTGTAAGTAAGCATTTCACTGTCGGTTAGGGCCTGTCCTGTAAGTAAGCATCTCACTGTCGGTTAGGGCCTGTCCTGTAAGTAAGCATTTCACTGTCGGTTAGGGCCTGTCCTGTAAGTAAGCATCTCACTGTCGGTTAGGGCCTGTCCTGTAAGTAAGCATTTCACTGTCGGTTAGGGCCTGTCCTGTAAGTAAGCATCTCACTGTCGGTTAGGGCCTGTCCTGTAAGTAAGCATTTCACTGTCGGTTAGGGCCTGTCCTGTAAGTAAGCATCTCACTGTCGGTTAGGGCCTGTCCTGTAAGTAAGCATTTCACTGTCGGTTAGGGCCTGTCCTGTAAGTAAGCATCTCACTGTCGGTTAGGGCCTGTCAGTAAGCATCTCACTGTCGGTTAGGGCCTGTCCTGTAAGTAAGCATTTCACTGTCGGTTAGGGCCTGTCCTGTAAGTAAGCATCTCACTGTCGGTTAGGGCCTGTCCTGTAAGTAAGCATTTCACTGTCGGTTAGGGCCTGTCAGTAAGCATCTCACTGTCGGTTAGGGCCTGTCCTGTAAGTAAGCATTTCACTGTCGGTTAGGGCCTGTCCTGTAAGTAAGCATCTCACTGTCGGTTAGGGCCTGTCCTGTAAGTAAGCATTTCACTGTCGGTTAGGGCCTGTCCTGTAAGTAAGCATCTCACTGTCGGTTAGGGCCTGTCCTGTAAGTAAGCATTTCACTGTCGGTTAGGGCCTGTCCTGTAAGTAAGCATTTCACTGTCGGTTAGGGCCTGTCCTGTAAGTAAGCATTTCACTGTCGGTTAGGGCCTGTCCTGTAAGTAAGCATCTCACTGTCGGTTAGGGCCTGTCCTGTAAGTAAGCATTTCACTGTCGGTTAGGGCCTGTCCTGTAAGTAAGCATTTCACTGTCGGTTAGGGCCTGTCAGTAAGCATCTCACTGTCTGTTAGGGCCTGTAAGTAAGCATTTCACTGTCGGTTAGGGCCTGGCCTGTAAGTAAGCATCTCACTGTCGGTTAGGGCCTGGCCTGTAAGTAAGCATCTCACTGTCGGTTAGGGCCTGGCCTGTAAGTAAGCATCTCACTGTCGGTTAGGGCCTGGCCTGTAAGTAAGCATCTCACTGTCGGTTAGGGCCTGGCCTGTCAGTCAGCATCTCACAGTAGGTTAGGGCCTGTCCTGTCAGTCAGCATCTCACAGTAGGTTAGGGCCTGTCCTGTCAGTCAGCATCTCACAGTAGGTTAGGGCCTGTAAGTAAGCATTTCACTGTCGGTTAGGGCCTGTAAGTAAGCATTTCACTGTCGGTTAGGGCCTGTCAGTAAGCATCTCACTGTCGGTTAGGGCCTGTCAGTAAGCATCTCACTGTCGGTTAGGGCCTGTCAGTAAGCATCTCACTGTCGGTTAGGGCCTGTCAGTAAGCATCTCACTGTCGGTTAGGGCCTGTCCTGTAAGTAAGCATTTCACTGTCGGTTAGGGCCTGTCCTGTAAGTAAGCATTTCACTGTCAGTTAGGGCCTGTCCTGTAAGTAAGCATTTCACTGTCGGTTAGGGCCTGTCCTGTAAGTAAGCATCTCACTGTCTGTTAGGGCCTGTAAGTAAGCATTTCACTGTCGGTTAGGGCCTGTAAGTAAGCATCTCACTGTCTGTTAGGGCCTGTCCTGTAAGTAAGCATCTCACTGTCGGTTAGGGCCTGGCCTGTAAGTAAGCATCTCACTGTAGGTTAGGGCCTGTCAGTAAGCATCTCACTGTCGGTTAGGGCCTGTCAGTAAGCATCTCACTGTCGGTTAGGGCCTGTCAGTAAGCATCTCACTGTCTGTTAGGGCCTGTCAGTAAGCATCTCACTGTCGGTTAGGGCCTGTCAGTAAGCATCTCACTGTAGGTTAGGGCCTGTAAGTAAGCATCTCACTGTCGTATTTGGCGCATGTGACAACTTTGATTTGCTCGTGTTTCTTGGCCCAAGCAATTCTCTTCTTATTGTTGTCCTTTAGTTGTGGTTTCTTTGCAGCAATTCGACCATGATTCACGCAGTCTCCTCTGAACAGTTGATATTGAAATGTGTCTGTTACTTGAACTCTGTGAAGCGTTTATTTGAGCTGCAATCTGAGGCTGGTAAGTCTAATGAACTCTGCAGCAGAGGTAACTCTGGATCTTCCTTTCCTGTGGCGGTCCTCTTGAGAGCCAGTTTCATCATGGCGCTTGATGTTTTTTGGGACTTGAAGAAACATTAACATTTCTTAAAATTTTCCGACTTGACTGACCTTCATGTCTTAAAGTAATGATGTCATTTCTCTTTTCTTATTTGAGCTGTTCTTGCCATTTATATAGACTTGGTCTTTTGCCAAATAGGGCTATCTTCTGTATACCACCCCTACGTTGTCACAACACAACTGATTGTCTCAAGCGCATTAAGAAGAAAAGAAATTCCACAAATTAACATTTAAACAAGGCACACCTGTTAATTGAAATGCATTCCAGGTGACTACCTCATTAAGCTGGTTGAGAGTATGCTAGTAGTGTGCAAAGCTGTCAAGGCAAAGAGTGGTTACTTTGAAGATCTCAAATATAAAATATATTTAGATTTATTTAACACTTTTTTTTGTGGTTAATATATGATTCCTTATGTGGTATTTCATAGTTTTGATGTCTTGACTATTAAATATGAATGAGTAGGTGTGTTCAAACTTTGGACTGGTACTAACTTATATATATAAAATTGGAGTCAAAGTATCGATATAATATTGCGTTATGTAACTATTGCTTTTTTTTCTCCCCATCACACACACTACATGCATGCCATCATGTGATGCTTCCCTAGCTGTTAATTGATGTGGTCATATAATCCGTGCATGAATCTACCACTGCTTCTTCCTCTTTTCTGCTGGACATACTGACGTGTCATGTCATTTTAACCTGGTTGTTCAGCAGGCTCAACCTGAGTTAGTCTAACTTCTGCCAAGATCATCAGATCTATGAATCACCTCAACTTCCAAACTGTATTAACAGTTCTTTATTATAGAAAAGGTAGTAAATATGTGCAAATTCTTGTGAAATCACTCTTTTTGGCTGCATGCATTTCCTTCCCCAGATCCATCTGTAATGTAATCTAGTTACTGTCAGTTGTTCCCATATGTCTATTGTGTGTCTAGGCTTTTTGTATTTCACATCAGAGTTGGGGTCCATTCCATTCAGTTAGGAACATTTGAACTTGGAATTTGTATTACTTTCTGTATTTACTGGAATTGAAATGGAATTAACCACAACCCTGCTTCACATGTCTCTGTCTAGCACTATGTCACGTGTTCCTCTCTCTCTCTCCTCAGTACGGGAAGAAGGAAACAGGGAATGTTGGCTATGTTCCCCCAGGCTGGGACCAATGGCATGCACTGGTAAGTCCTGTACAGACACATGATATATTTGTGTATGATGATGATGTCACAGCTGTGTTGATGCTTTTGTGTGTTTGTCGTTGCAGATGGGGAACTCTCAGTACTACAACTACACTCTGTCAGTCAATGGTAAAGAGGAGCAGCACGGAGACAATTATGAAAAAGACTACCTCACAGACCTCATAGTAAGTCTTCAACCCATACAACTGTGTGGGTGTGTGCCCTGTGTGGTTGGGTGTGTATAACCCCTGTGAGACGTGATGCGGTATAACCCCTGTGAGACGTGATGCGGTATAACCCCCGTGAGACGCGACGCGGTAGCTGATGCCTCGTTGATGCTGGGGTTCTATCCAGGGTCATTCTTCGGTGTGTTTGATCAGCTGCAGACCCTTTTTGATGACAGATACAGAGATCACTTCCCTGAGAGGAATGTAGATTCTGAGGGGAGCTGTGCTTATCTGGACACTTTACACATTACACAGATAGCAAAAACCTGTCCTCCTACAAACAAATTAATTTCCATTCAAAATCTATTTTCCCTAACCTTAACCCTTAAACCATCCGCATGCTCCCCACCCGAAACAGTTTGCGCATATTTGGGGACCATATTCACTAATTTTTTATCTGTAAAAGCAGGGTGTCTGCAGAAAGCTGAGTATCTTGACTATTGACCTGTGCCTTAAAATCTTTGCTTTGACTTACTACCATATGTGGGTATACAAATGTATAAGGGCAGGCCGAGCCAATGACCTCATTTCAAGATTGCTGCTACCTACATTCCGGTTAGCGTTGTGAAGCATAAATAGAATAAACACAGAATATGTTGATTCACACTGAAAGCGGGGACTCCACAGATCATGAGGATATCTTATTTGTCTGCCTGTGACCTACCGTTATTGATCACCAGCCCAGAGAGTCACAATGTTTATTTTACACAATGTTTTCACCAAACAGCAAATATCTTATTTGTCTGCCTGTGACCTACCGTTATTGATCACCAGCCCAGAGAGTCACAATGTTTATTTTACACAACGTTTTCACCAAACAGCAAATATCTTACAAGGTAAGCTTTTATTTGGTCTGTGTTTGAGCTAAAGCTACATGGGTGGTATCAAATGAATCCTTAGGTTGATAGGAACAAATCTAGCCTATTGCCATGTTATGTAATTATGTATGACTTAATGGCAACATCGACTGTCCACCGAGTGACTCTTTGCGTCTCAAAAATATGATGTTGCCTGCTTACGTGCTGTAGACATCTATTATTCAGGGGATTGGCTACTATGGCACCTTGAGTCTTGTAGCCAATGAGATAAGCTTTCCAGGGATATGCATTTGACCTGGGTGGGACAATGCCTAGAACCATGTATGCTTAATGCGAACTATTGCTACCTGACTCAGAGATGCACCTTGTAAACAGATTTCACCACTTTCATTTTATCACTTTAGCATGAAAGATGGCTTCTCAAGGGGTAAAAACTAAGAATATCTAACAGGAAGCTAAAAACAAGGCAGATATTAATATGTATTCCGACATAGAAGCTTTGAATAAAATACTGGTTGGACTCGGATCAGGGTAACAATTTGGACAACAAGGATTTCGACTCTGCCGACGAAGATTGCGTTCTAGAAGGATTGGATCCACTGTTTGATCTGTAAGTAAATCATTTTCATGACTTTATATACCTACCTTAATATATGTATTTCGTTTTTTATAAGCTGTCTGCTTTTTGTGCTTTGGATTAGGGTACATAGGCCTATAACAAATCATTACAATGTTATATAATTCCAAAGTAGTTATTGTCTGTTTCATATTAGTTCACTGTTTCCTGTTTCATTCTTGTAACTTTAGAGAGGCCATTAAACTCTCATGGCCATTGTTTATTTGTGGTTCTCACCTCTGCCTTTGTCTCCAAAGTGTGTGTGTGTGTGTGCTTCACACCTATGTGAGTCACTGTACAGATAGTTTAGGCTTGGTGTTTTTACTGTAAATTGTCAACTAATTCTGTGTGTCTTACCATATCTCTTTATTTTATTCACCACAGAGGATGCAGAGGATTTGGATGATGACGTTTGGGAGCCACCCCTCCCCAGTAAGCGCCCCCGCCGGTCAAGGTCTTCACCCCCCCCCCCCCCCCCCCCCATTGCTATGTCAATCACCATGTCTGGTGGTTCTACATCCACTTTTTAATAGACCTCTTGATAAAGAAAATAGGGGCTTGTGGCACCATTCATACTAACAGAATCGGTTTCCCCAAGACCAAGGTAAACGACATGACAAAGACAGTGGAGAGGGGGACCATACGTTGGATCAGGACTAACACGCTGCTTTTTGTGAAATGGAAGGACACTAGGGCAGTAACCATGCTCACTACACAGCAAAAGGCCTTGAATAACAACCATGTCTCAAGGGTGAAAAAAGAAGAATGTCCCCGTTTCTGTGAAGGACTACAATGCTAGCATGGGGGGTGTCGACCTATCTGATGCTCCTCCACAAGACCAGGAAGTGGTAGAAGACTTTTTGTTAACTTTGTGGACATTGCTACAGTAAATGCTTTCATTCTCCACAAGCAAAAGGTCAAACCCCTCTCTCCCAGTTGGCTTTCCAAGAGCAGCTGGTGTTGGAAATGGCTAAATTGGGGGCCCAAAGCAACCTCGCAATTGTCACAAGACCCCCCACTCAAGGTGAGTGCCACTATCCAACATGCATGCCAAAAGGAAGAACTGCAAGTATTGCACAAAACACGGGGGATGGGGGGGGGGTTTGAAGCAGTCCCTCTATCACAACATACACAAGCTACGGTGAATATAAAATCTAATCATCTACACCTGGGATGTAAAACCAACATGAATGTCATTTGTAAATAGTTTAGGGTATTTATATTTTTGCACTTTTTTGTTTTAGTGAAGGACACGTGTAACCAAGTTTGTGTTTGAAAATATATTTTTATATATTTATGTACAGTAACAGTCAAACGTTTGGACACCTACTCATTCAAGGGTGTTTCTCTATTTTGACTATTTTCTACATTGTATAATAATAGTGAAGACATCAACTGAAATAACACATAAGGAATCATGTAGTAACGAAAAGTGTTTCACAAATCAAAATATATTTTCTATTTGAGATTATGCAAAGTAGCCAACCTTTGCCTTGATAGCATTGTACATGCTTGGCATTCTCTCAACCAGCTTCACCTGGAATGCTTTTTCAACAGTCTTGAAGGAGGTCCCACATATGCTGAGCACTTGTTGACTGCTTGTCCTTCACTCTGCAGTTTCTCAATCCCATTTTTTTCTGATATTTTTCACTTGTTGTGGAAGTCATCTGATGTGTTTCCAGCTCTGGGCATCAATAATTCACACTGATGGCTTTCAAAATGAAAAAAATAAAAATTGTTATTTTGTGCGTGCTTGATCTTGTGTATTCTGAAGCATAAAGGGTGTATATGACACAGGAGGTTGGTGGCACCTTAATTGGGGAGGATGGGATTGTGGTAATGGCGGAAGTGGAATTAGTGGAATGGTAAATATATCAAACGCATGGTTTCCATGTGTTTTAATGCGCTCTGTTCTAGCCATTATTATGAGCCGTCCTCCCCTCAGCAGCCTCCACTGGTATGCAAGCACACTCGCTCGGTTTGCCTACCCGAACTCGGCAGGAAGCCTAGCGGTTACGAGCATTGGGCCACTGACCGAAAGGTAGCTGGTTTGAATCCCAGAGCTGGCAAAGTGGAGCACGGTAAGGCAATTAACCCCCAACCAACTGTTCCCTCTCTGATTCAGAGGGGTTGGGTTAAATGCTGAAGACACATTTCAGTTGTGCAACTGACTAGGTTACCCCTAATGAGCGACAGACGGTAGCCACAGCCTGTTAGGAAAGAAACACTTTGGCCATAGTGTGAAAATGAACCTTTTAGCTGTATACAGTTAAATACTTTAAAAACATTGAATCATCACAACCACTTACATGTATCTTTCCTTACGCTACCTTACCAGAACCTTACGTTACCTGTACGTTACATGTATCTTTCCTTACGCTACGCTACCTTACCAGAACCTTACCATACCTGTATGTTACATGTATCTTTCCTTACGCTACCTTACCAGAACCTTACCTTACCTGTACGTTACATGTATCTTTCCTTACGCTACCTTACAGAACCTTACCTTACCTGTACGTTACATGTATCTTTCCTTACGCTACCTTACCAGAACCTTACCTTACCTGTATGTTACATGTATCTTACCTTACCTGTACGTTACATGTATCTTACCTTACGCTACCTTACCCGTCACCTTACCAGAACCTTCCCTTACCTGTACATTACATGTATCTTACCTTACGCTACCTTACCAGAACCTTCCGTTACATGTATCTTACGTTACCATACCTTCACCCCACCTGTATCTTTCCGCACCTTACCTGTACCTTACCTGTATCTTTCCGCACCTTACCTGTACCTTTCCGCGCCTTACCTGTACCTTTCCGCGCCTTACCTGTACCTTTCCGCGCCTTACCTGTACCTTTCCGCGCCTTACCTGTATCGTGCCCAACCGTACCTTCTTTTTTATGTGTATTTTATTACGGATCCCCATTAGGAAATTACATACAAAATAAAACAGTATATCACACAACACGTTATTACACAGTACAATACCACAACATATCTACAGTACCAAATCCATAATACAGCAATATTACAATGTACGAGTGTGTCTTCAGTCTGCACTGTTCCATAAGGTGTAGTTTAAAAAATATGATTTTATAGCTTGCATTTTTTTATTAGCTTTTCTTTTTTTATTCATGAGTTACTTGATGTGAAAAAGAGTTCTTTGCTGCTCTGTTCTGGCCAACTGTAATTTTCCTATGTCCCTCTTAGTGGCACTTGATCATGTGACTGGGCAGTAGTCCAGGTGCAACAACTAGGGTCTGTAGGACTTTGGTTGATAGTGATGTCAAGAAAGCAGAGAAGCACTTTATTATGGACAGACTTCTCCCCATTTTAGCTACCGTTGCATCAATATGTTTTGACCATGACAGTTTTACAATCCAGGGTTGCACCAAGCCGTTTAGTCTCCTTCAACTTGCTGAATTTCCACATTATTCATTACAAGACTTTTAGTTTAGGTTTAGTGAATGATTTGTCAAAAATACAATGCTTTTAGTTTTTTTATTTTAAATTTCGGACCATCTTATTGAACAGTTAATGAAATGGCTACACGTACTATTTACATTGACCCCCTTTATTATATATCTGTTTTATTTGGGAAAATGCAAGGTATTGATGGCAATGTTGTTTTTTTGGTGGGGATTCTCTCTTGCATTCTTCTCGTGTGTGCCTTTACTTCTCACAAGGGAACAACCAAACTCAAGTGTGGCTTTGAATGTTGCCAGGTTTCTCGCGGGCATTGATTTGCACCAAGTTTGTGTGGATATAAAGGATGTGCCCTGGGGAATGCCTGACTCTACCTAGATTATGTTGGAGAGGCTTCCATTAAAGAACACCCTCTGTTCTGTTAGATGGGTAACACGATATAGCAGCAGATGTAAAGCCATAATACACATTTTTCCAGTAGCAGATTATGATCAATGTCAAAAGCTTCACTGAAATCAAACTAAACAGCTCGCACAATCCACTTATCAATTTCCTTCAGCCAATCATCAGTCATTTGTGTAAGTGCCATACATGTTAAGTGATCTTCCCTATAAGCGTGCTGAAAATATTGTTTATTGTGAAATAGCATTGAATCTGGTCCAACACCATTTTTTCCAAAAGTTTAGTAAGTGTTGGTAACGTGCTGATTCGTCAGCTGTTTGAGCCAGTAAAGGGTGCTTTGCTATTCTTGGGTAGTGGAATGACTTGCTTCCTTCCAGGTCTGTAGGCGTAGATGAGAGGTGGTAATATAGTCCGTTATCATCCTCAGTAATTTTCCATCAAAGTTGTCAGACCCAGATGGCTTTCCATTGTTGTTTTTCACCTCTTCCATACTCACTCTATGGAATTCAAAATTACAATTATTGTCTTTCATAATTTGGTCAGTTATGCATGTAGGTCAGAATTTTGTTGTTGGCATGTCATGCCTAAGTTTACTAATCTTGCCAATGAAAAGGTAGCTATCTGGAGCAGCCAATGAAAAGGTAGCTTTCTGGAGCAGTTACCTCACCCGTACCAAAATATGCAAAGGGGGAGTTTCTTTATTTGGCATATTCTGTGTTGTTAATGAGTGATTATTCTCCGGCAGTAGTCTTCTTACCTATGTGTGTCTGCATGTATATCCCACCCCTGGTCATGTGACTTGGTAAACTTTCTGCTTGGCTTACACTTTGAAAGGGTGAAATGGTCTCTTAACCCATGGTGAACAGCTCCACAGGCACTTTACTTTAAAGCTTCAGTTTAACTGTGTTTATGTATGTAAGAAATGCCTGTTACTTACAGATGTCAATGAACGGATCTTGAACTTGTCTGTAAGAGTTTGGTAGCTGACAATGTCACAATTGATGCACACGCTTAAATGGGGCCGTGAGTTGTGATTCTAGGTGGCCAGATAGCTACCAACAATGACAAACTGCGATGTGGGGAATCATAGTTTCATCTTGTTCTTAATACCATGTCTTGTTTTGAGGTATTTTGACTGATTTCATGTCAATGCTAATATGGCAAAAAAATCTAGCTGGCTAGCTAACCAACTGTAACAATGTGTTTGAGACAAAAGTGCTCATTGTGCAAATGTATTTATGTTTTCAATAACCATTGGAGATTAAATATAGTTTACATGTCAACAACCCAGTCTGTTTAATTTTAAGGAATATTAGGCCAACTTCATGATTAACACACTTATTCTGTATTTAAAAGTTTAAAAACATGCATGTACAAATGGTGCGACATCTACAATTATTTTTCTAAAATGTAACACCTTTTGTGATCATAAACCCAGAGCCGTATGCTGTATGACGGAAACTCTGAGCCTCAGAGGAGAAATTAAACAATTTGTGTAGCGCTTTGCTATTGGTTGGTTCTGATCATTTCCAAGTAGGAATCTCACCCCCCCTCCCCCTTTTATTTCCCCCCCCCCCCTAACCCTACCACCCCTCCTAATTGGAGTAAACTAAGCGACAACAACACTTCTACTTCCAGCTTATACATACTATATGCAGGTTACGGACACAGTCTATTTTACAATAGTTATCTTATGTGTGTTTTTAGTCCCATCCTTCAGCTACCCTTGACAACTCCCATCTATCTCTGAAGACCATCCAGTTTTGATTTCTATTTGCCATATATTTTTTGACTTTGCTGTGATGCCCCATAGTTGCGCACACGTCGGTTTTGTTGCTAAACAACCAACCCGTTTGCTGTTTTAGATGCATACTTTATACAGTGCATTTGGAAAGTATTCAGACCACTTTTTCCACATTTTGTTACGTCACAGCCTTATTCAAACAATTTATTTAAATCAATTCCTCTAGAGCCCCCCTGTATATAGTCTCACTATTGTTATTTTACTGCTGCTCTTTAGTTACTTGTTACTTTTATCTCTTGTTCTTATTCATATATATTTTTTAACTGCATTGTTTGTTAGAGGCTCGTAAGTAAAGCATTTCACTGTAAGGTCTACGCTACACCTGTTGTATTCGGCACATGTGACCAATAAAATTAGATTTAGATATTTCGGTTTAATTTTGAATGAATTTGCATAAATTTCTAAAAGTTTCTTTGTCATTATGGGGTATTGTGTGAAGATGAGGGGAAAACACAATTCAATACATTTTAGAATAAGACTGCAACGTAATAAAGGGGAGTGGGAGGAGAGAGGGAGTGGAAAGTCAAGGGGTCTGAATACTTTCTGAATGCACTGTATGGATATTTACTAGAAATGTTCATTTAGTAGCTATTTTAGTGTTCACATTTATGAAGCATACTGTTTTTTTTTTGCCAGCACCATGCTCTAATACACTGAGCCATCTGAACCAGGACCAGAACTAAGTCTAATGTTTCACAGATGTGTTGTGTAACTCACCACTTGTCTTCGTTCCAACTCCTCCAGTTCATTACATGGCCGGTCTGGTTTTGTTTTGTCCGCCACCACTCCGACTATTGTCTCTGGATGCCTGAGAGGAGTTTTGTCTCGACGTTCCAAAAATATATTCCCCCAGTCTTGTTTGGGTTCTAACTACTATAAGTTACAGTTTTTAGTTTAGTTTTTCATATAACAAAAGCTCATCTGTCTGTGTTGTGATTGTTAGGATTTGATTAAAGCACCTGATTTTAATCTTTGCTCTCTCTCTTTAATGCTATCTCTTTCCACTACCTCTCTCCTTCGTCTCCAGTTGAACAGATCTCTCCATTTCCTGGATGACAGGAGTCCCCAGCGTCCGTTCTTCATCATGTTGTCCCCTCCCGCCCCTCACTCCCCCTGGACCGCCGCCCCTCAGTATGAGAAAAACTTTACAGATGTCAAAGCCCCCCGGGATGGTAGTTTTGACAAACCCGGGAAGGATAAACACTGGTTGTTGCGCCAGCCTAGCAACCCCATGCCCAGCACCTCCCTGAACTTCCTGGATAATGCCTACAGGAAAAGGTACAACAGCCAATCAAATCATCCTGAAACACTTTTCATAATACACCCAGCTAATCAAATCACTGTACTCCATCGCAATAAACCTCTCGTAATACCTGGATACAATTGTAGCAAAATACAAAATAGTTCTCATCTCAAGTCTCTGATTTTCCTGTAATGGTTGTAATTCCCCTCCCGTACTGCAGATGGCAGACCCTGCTGTCAGTGGACGACATGGTGGAGGCGCTGGTCAAGAAACTAGAAGACCTGAAGGAGCTCAACAACACCTACATCTTCTACACTTCTGACAATGGCTACCACACCGGTAAGTGTGGGTGTATGTGTCTGTCTGCCTGCTTATATTTGGTATCTGTTTGTTTCACACCTGCAGTGACCCCCTTCCTGTGGTTGACGTAACAGTTCAACTTCACAGCTCAACTTCACAAACAACAAACAGACCCCTAGTATCAACTTCACATTTGTCAGATTATTAAAAGCTACGTTTGGGAAACGTAATGAAATCCCCAGTTTTCTGTATCAGGATATGTCACCACTCTCAACAGAAATGTTCTATAGTAATGTATTCTAGTGGCATTCTAGTTATTCTGTGCCTTTTATGTTCTGTCTTCCAGGTCAATTCTCTCTGCCCATTGACAAGAGACAATTGTACGACTTTGATATCAGGATCCCTCTCATGGTACGTGGGCCAGGCATCAAACCCCAACAGACACTCCCGGTGAGTCCCTAGCTCCATTTATCTATCTCTCAATCCACTTATTATCCATCAACCACACATCCATCCATGCTCTCATTCCACTTTTCCATCCATACTTACCTATGTGTGTGTTCCTCCAGGCCCCGGTGTTGAACATAGACCTGGCTCCCACTTTTCTGGACATCTCAGGACTCAACCTCTCCTTTGTTAATATGGATGGACAGTCCTTCCTCTCTCAGATGGTGAGCTAAATGTCTGTCTACCACTATCTTTTGTCTCAGTGTTTTGGATTGACAGTCCTTCCTCTCTAATGGTCAATTCGGTTACTTATTGTTCTCTGTCCATTTATCATCTTTGTCTGTCTGTAGGTTATCAATACACCTCTCTCTATGTAATAGTCTGTCCATCTGACTCTCTCTTTGTAGGCCCCTGAGCTGCGTAACGGTACAGCTCGCCCCTACTTCCTGGTAGAGTACACAGGAGAGGGACACCTTGACCCCGACCCCGCTTGCCCTAAACTGGGCCCTGGTCTGTCAGTGAGTTACCCCTTTACAATACCCTTGTTACCATTTACAATGAACTAATGTAATTGCCCTGTTCCCCTACCCTTCATAACCATTGCTCCTACCCTCCACCAGCAGTTGCCTGACTCTTTAAGTACTGTACATTATTCCTGTAGTAGAGGCTATAGTCCCACTGAAGTGCAGCTCTATGTCTTGGAGGAAGGCAAAATGTCTCTTGTTCTTCTTTGCTCCAGCAATGTTTCCCAGACTGTGTGTGTGAGGATGCCTACAACAACACCTATGCCTGTGTTAGGACCCTGGCTGAACACAACCTGCAGTACTGCGAGTTTGCAGACACTGAGGTGTGTGGGCATGTGCATTTGTTATGTTTTTATGACTTACAGTAGCAGTTTTGTCTGTTAGTAGGTTTATGCAGAGCCATATATGTAAAGACTGTATATGGCTCTGTTTTATGTACTGTTTTTAAATTAACTTTGGAAGTGTACTACCTAGCTTATTTAGTACATGTTGTCTTGTTTCTATTGATTTTAATGAGTAATTGACCTCTCAATCTGTTCTCTCTTGCTTTTTCTCTCTCTCCTCAGTCATTTGTTGAGGTATATAACTTGACCTCTGACCCGCACCAATTGGAGAACATTGTTAAGAAGGTTGACCCCACCCTCCTCCAGGCCATGAACCAACGGCTGATCAAGCTGCAGTCATGCGAGGGCGACAGCTGCCGCGCCACCAAGATATAACCAGTCACGCTGCAAGCAGGGTGGGACCATAGCCTAGTGCCAACATCCAATCCCAAATTTACCCCATAGCCCCTTATCCATATGCAACCAAATGTAGATCTGAAAGGTATTAACAATATGGCGATGAGCTTGTTTGAGAACATACAAAACGCCTCAAAAGCAGCAGTAGGTGACAGTTGGGAGGTACATCTGTGACCACAATGTTGGACACCATTAGAGGTTTTCCCAAAGCATGGCTCATATCAATATGGCTGTCAATGTTTAGAAAATCCCAATAGAATATGAAAATAAGGTCCACATTGATATATTTGGCATGATATTCACCAGATTGCTTGTGGCGTAATGCTACTTTTTAGATCTACACAAATGCTTAGGAGCGAGGGCTAGAGAGGTCGATTTGGGATTGGACAAATGTTGTCTAAGTATAATTAGCATAGTGAGCACTGTTCCACCTGAACTGTGCTGATGTTTCACTCTGTGGATGGACTAACCCAAACTCTCTTACCTACCCTCAGTCCATCCACATACTGTGATGTTATTGTGTTGGCAGGCATGTTGCACTGTATAGACTCCTTGGGTGCGTTCCAGAGACACATTTTACATGCAGATGATGATTTGGTGGGTGCTTATATTTGTCCTATTTCACTCATTGTATTATACGCATGTGTGAATTAGAATTTAAGGAACCACATCAGTATGTTCTAATAAGAAAATATATGCAGAAAATGTACCTGGAACACACTGTTTATCATGATTATGTTCTTTATATCTGAGTACAGGGTCTGGCATCCAATCAACCTTTTTCTCACTAGCCAGAGCCAATCAGAAGTCAGTGTCATAACCACCGAAAGGAAGCGGTTGCAATAGCAATGTAGAGGTTTTGACCCAATTTAGCCCAAGGTTTCCCGGAGTAGGATGAAGTTGTCCCTAGACACAGATCCCACACACCATGTCTAGACACAGATTCCCCCCCCCCCCCCCCCCCCCTCAATGCTTTTTACCATCAATCCCATTTAGCCAACCTGCCTTTCCCCTTGCTTTATGGTCTTGTTCACACTGTGAGTGGCGAAGTGGCTACTTCTCCCCCAATGGATTGATTTCCCTGTTTGCCACTCGCTGTGTGTATGGAGCATAAGGAAGACGAGAGCTGTGTTTTACATTTTAGTCTGAGCACTTTTCCAGGGAAAGAGAGGTGAAAGAAGGGAAAACTGAATGAGCCTGTTCCTACAGAATGTGAGCCCAGAGGACAAGTGGTATTTGTCCTATCTTTGCTGTTTGTGTGCCTCCCAACCTGCCTCATAATAAGCTGTACTTTCTTCCATTTAGTGTGCACTTGTTGACTTCGTGGATTTCAAAGTAAATGACTGGTATTATAAGACATTAACTCCCTTTAGTGCATGTCTATACTGATCCAATGGTATTAAATGTATGGGAAGGAGTGTACAAGTGCACACTTTAGAAGAAAGAACAGATTGGGACACAGGCAAGGTGTCTGAGAATGTGAAGTTTACTGTCTGTGTGAACAAAATGTTCTACAATGAGTGATACAATCTGAGTATTAACCATTACAGCCATGAGACCCTTTTTTCCCAAAATAAATCAAGAGGGACATTTTGCTAGATGTAGATCAGACAAATGTTATATTCGTGTGGAATCGTTTTAATTGTTTTGAAAAATCAATGTGGCCTTACAGACAGGAATATATCACTGATATTTAAGGGAATTGTTCATACTCTAACCTTTGATATGGACGAAGATGATGTAATCTGTGTGCCTTGTCTTTTTGCACTGAAGCAGCTTTTTAATGCTTTGTTCAATGTGACTGTGTCATGAGAAATCAATAAACGAAAAAGCATTCCACTGAGTTTTTCATAAGTCCATTTAACTCCAACACATGATTTACAAGTAGTGAATAGTTCTAGACTGGAATGGAATCCCTGTAGGTTACCTAGGAGATAAAGAACGGGATGGAGGGAGAAAGGTTAGGTCTCCTTTGACACACAATGATCAAGTTGGTCGGCATTTCTATCTGATCACTATGGTTAGTCTGTAACCTAGCCCAGTGTATAGCTATTAACAAAGTTATCTTGTACAAGGTCAGATAAGTGGGGGAAACTAGACAGTGACTCACTAGTGTGCTGGGAGAGCCAGCTTGCGGTGTCCTATGTGGTGGGGGTGGAGTGCTTGCTCATAGGTTAGTGGTCGGTCTCCTTTCCCCACCCGAATACGAGCTGCACGATTCTGACAACACAAAAGGGAAAGTACCAGATTCCAACTTGGAGGCAATCATCTTAGCAGCCAGTGAGTTTTTATTTGACCTTTATTTAACCAGGCAAGTCAAGAACAAATTCTTATTTTCAATGACGGCCTAGGAACAGTGGGTTTTGTACCTTGTCAGCTCGGGGGTTTGAACTTGCAACCTTCCGGTTACTAGTCTAGAGCTCTAACCACTAGGCTACCCTGCCGCCCCTAAGTGAGCTAATTGTCAATGTCTTTAACCGTCAGGTTGAATACATACCTTGCTGCAGTGACATGAAGTGCTCGTGTTGCAGAGTTATTGTATATCGAAGTGTCGACTCTGGCAAGCGCGTTCTGTGGGGCAAAGGTGTGGAAACAAAGACGCGAGCAACAGCCAAGTAACATTGGCTAACGTTAGCTGCTATATAATTGGCTAGCCAGAAACACGCTATTTGTCAAAGCCTCGCCCACGTATCAAAACAACTGGTCATCGTTAGAATATATCACAACACTTTAAAGTAGAATAATCTCAAACCGTTATTGAACAAATTATTGAACGAATGTCAACATGTTTGTCACCGATATCACACTCTGACAACTCAAGGAAGCAGACATTTTGACTGATGAAAGGGTTTGTGGGAAGAGACAGACATTAGTCGTTCTCATTGTATCAAGATGTCCAATTATATAAACACCAATTACATTTTGTTATTGATTATATATATTGATATGGATGCATTATATTCAACACAATGTATTGTATTAGAAAACAGTGTTTTCACATAGGAACCTTATTTTGCGGGTGGTGGTGTTACCTTGGGGACAATTTTCAGTTCGTACCTAAAAATCAAAATAGCTATCCAGCTAGCTTGGGAGCACAATCTCAAACTCAACGGACAATTAAAAATTTTTGCGATAAAGATACATTTATTGAAATACAATAGTATTTTGCGTCAAGTTTCAACAGTTTGACAAATTACGCAGAAAGTTTCAAATCTACAATGGCGTCGCCCATGGAAATGACAGAGTTGTATGACAACGCTTTGCTTGGAATCTTGCAGCATGTTGGAAACATCCAGAATTTCCTTCAGGTCTACTTCGGCTTCCTGTACCGCAAGACAGACTTTTACCGTCTGCTGTCAACACCCAACGACCGTATGGGCTTCCCTCCAGGGGTGGCCGAGAAAATGGTCCTAAAGGTAGCACATGTAGCTTACTTACTACTGTAGCTAGCTGTAGCTGTGTTAGCCGATTAGGCTAGCCATTTTGCCCCCTAGAATGTACGGAAGGTAGTTGGTACCATGGTGCTCAATAGAACTAATTGGAGCTGGCAGGGTGAAAATGCCCTAAAACAAGGCCTGTTTTTTTTGTGATTACTTCAAAACTACAGCAACCAGCTGTGCAATCTGGTTTCCGAGCCGGTCACGGGTGCACCTCAGCCGCGCTCAAGGTACTAAACGATATCATAACCGCCATCGATAAAAGACAGTACTGTGCAGCCGTCTTCATCGACCTGGCCAAGGCTTTCGACTCTGTCAATCACCATATTTTTATCGGCAGACTCAGTAGCCTCGGTTTTTCTAATGACTGCCTTGCCTGGTTCACCAACTACTTTGCAGACAGAGTTCAGTGTGTCAAATCGGAGGGCATGTTGTCCGGTCCTCTGGCAGTCTCTATGGGGGTGCCACAAGGTTAAATTCTCGGGCCGACTCTTTTCTCTGTATATATCAATGATGTTGCTCTTGCTGCGGGCGATTCCCTGATCCACCTCTACGCAGACGACACCATTCTGTGTACTTCTGGCCCTTCCTTGGACACTGTGCTATCTAACCTCCAAACGAGCTTCAATGCCATACAACATTCCTTCCGTGGCCTCCAACTGCTCTTAAACGCTAGTAAAACCAAATGCATGCTTTTCAACCGTTCGCTGCCTGCACCCGCACGCCCGACTAGCATCACCACCCTGGATGGTTCCGACCTAGAATATGTGGACATCTATAAGTACCTAGGTGTCTGGCTAGACTGTAACCTCTCCTTCCAGACTCGTATCAAACATCTCCAATCTAAAATCAAATCTAGAGTCGGCTTTCTATTCCGCAGCAAAGCCTCCTTCACTCACGCCGCCAAACTTACCCTAGTAAAACTGACTATCCTACCGATCCTCGACTTTGGCGATGTCATCTACAAAATAGCTTCCAATACTCTACTCAGCAAACCGGATGCAGTCTATCACACTGCCATCCGTTTTGTTACTAATGCACCTTATACCACCCACCACTGCGACCTGTACGCTCTAGTCGGCTGGCCCTCGCTACATATTCGTCGCCAGACCCACTGGCTCCAGGTCATCTACAAGTCCATGCTAAGTAAAGCTCCGCCTTATCTCTGTTCACTGGTCACGATGGCAACACCCACCCGTAGCATGCGCTCCAGCAGGTGTATCTCACTGATCATCCCTAAAGCCAACACCTCATTTGGCTGCCTTTCGTTCTAGTTTTCTGCTGCCTGTGACTGGAACTAATTGCAAAAATCGCTGAAGTTGGAGACTTATCTCCCTCACCAACTTCAAACATCTGCTATCTGAGCAGCTAACCGATCGCTGCAGCTGTACATAGTCCATCGGTAAATAGCCCACCCAATTTACCTACCTCATCCCCATACTGTTTATATTTATTTACTTTTCTGCTCTTTTGCACACCAGTATCTCTACCTGTACATGACCATCTGATCATTTATCACTCCAGTGTTAATCTGCAAAATTGTAATTATTCGCCTACCTCCTCATGCCTTTTTCACACAATGTATATAGACCCTTTTTTTTCTTTTTTTCCTACTGTGTTATTGACTTGTTAATTGTTTACTCCATGTGTAACTCTGTGTTGTTGTCTGTTCACACTGCTATGCTTTATCTTGGCCAGGTCGCAGTTGTAAATGAGAACTTGTTCTCAACTAGCCTACCTGGTTAAATAAAGGTGAAATAAAAAAATATGGTAATATTATGAAACTGGGCTCCACTGCGGATACAATGATCTAGTTTTTATCAGTAAAAAAAGCATTGCCAAAAATGTAATGTGTCCATCCTATCCATAGACCTCTGCTCAATATAGATGTAATTTTTAAATGTACACTCAGTAGTATGACAGCATAAACAACGGGTCGATTTACCAACAACATCAACAGATGGTGCTTTCAAGACATCAGGGAACTCGGAAAAAACGAGGTAATAATCATGACGTGATCTTCAGGTCAGAGCTTTAGAAAGATGCCCGAGTTTCCGACTAGGAATTCCGAGTCAAGTGGTCTTGAACAAGGGCCTGCTCCAGGCATAAGCAACCGCGCTTATTGAACTCAGTCTTGATCTCAACTTACTGTTGAGAGTTAGAATAGTAGAATACATAAGGTGCAAGTTTGAAATTTGGTTGTGCATCAACAATTTTTCTCATGTTATGTGGGTCACTTAGTCACTCAATTAGCCATGTCAGCTAAACATTTTTAGATTGGTAAATTAGTCTAGCCAGCTATCTACACTTCTAGTAATCATTGCCAAATACCGACCTATCACGCAGGGCATGTGCCCAGGGTCCTGACCTCCAGGGGGACCCATTGATTTTGTTAGTCATTCTTACTCAGGTATCATTATCATGGCATGGTAAAATGTGTAGAATTGCGGGAAATTAGTTAGGGGTGTGGGCCCTGGAGGTCAGGCGCCCTGCGTGACCGAATGGTATTTGGCTATGATTGCTACAGTTGTTTTGAATGTGGCATATGACCCACCCTTAACGTAGTTGCCAACAGTCGGATGTATACATTTTTCAGGGATTCAGCAGATGTGGGAACTCTGCTCATGCATTTTCTTTTACGCCTGCTATGATAGGTTAACAGTGACGTAATCAGTCAAGACTACCATTGTTGGCATCTCTCCTTGCATCTAAACTCGTATGGGAAGAGATGTTAGTCTGATGTTAGGCTGATTTGGTTATAAGTTGGGATGTCGTCCCCTTTTCTATGATGATGCCATCTTGCAGACTACCTTTGAGGTGCACAAAAAGTGATTAGGGGGTTGATTATGGACTTAGCTCGTCATGTCTCTGTTATTCTCCACAGTCCTTCCGTCTGTTTGAGCATGTGGCTGAGCAGGACAGAGAGAGGCAACAGAGGGAGCTGCAGCAGAGACAGGAGGCCAGGATGGTGCCCCCCGCGGTGCAGGAGCTGGAGTTGCAGGCCACAGAGCAGCCAGAGGAGCCGAGGGGGGAGAAGACAGAGCCTGATGCCCAGAGAGAGAGCTCTGACTCAGCTTCTGGAGAGCCCAGTGCAGCCTCGTGCACTACCGCCTCCAGCCAAGCCTCTTCCAGCCAAGCTCCAGACTCTATTCCACAGCCACATTGCAGCAGTGTGGCCCAGCAGTCATCACATGGAGACCATGCAGCAGCCTGTTCAGCATCTACAGAGTTAGTATTGTACTGCCTCTCTTGGCCATGCCAGTATGACTGGTTCTTTCTTTGAGCTTTTTCAATGCTTTAGAAAAGGGTCCACAAAGTTACACAAAACAGGTCCACAACTGTTAAAACATTTACATATTTGCTGAAATGCTTTACAAATGCATGTTGGCAGTTTTGAATTTGGTAGAATCTCCTTAGTGGAAACTCTAAAACCCACCCTAATACCAACCCTTGTATCGAGTGCTTCTTCCACTGTGTGTGTGTGTGTGTGTCAGTGGTCAGGTGGTGCAACAGGCCAGTCCAGATAGTTACAATGGGGCGGTGAGGGACACCTACAGCTGGTCTCAGGACTACACCGACGTTGAGGTCCGGGTCCACGTTCCCAAGACCGTCGTCAAGGGCAGACAGGTGAACACGGCCACCACAGTGCTCCTCTTTCTACATATTTCAACCTTTTAAAAGCAAATCCTTAATGTTTATAAATGCCTGTTTGAATTATTATGATGTGATGAGTTTTCTGTGGCCAGTTTATTCTCGAGTTTAACATTTCTCCTGGGGTTGTACCATGTAATGTTTGTGAAGTACTCATGCTTTAACTTCTCTTTGTGTGTGTCCGTGCCAGGTGTGTGTGAACATGCAGCCGGGCAGTGTGCGTGTGTGTTTGAAGGAGGAGGCAGGAGAGACGGTCCTGATGGAAGGAGAGCTCACCCATAAGATCAACACTGAGAACTCACTATGGAGCCTGGAGCCTGGATGTTGTGTGGTGGTGAGTGACACACACACACACCTACACATTTATCTAGACACACTCACTCACTGACACAGCCTTCCTCCCTCTCCCTGTAGTTGTCTCTCAGTAAGAGTGGGGAGGTCTGGTGGAGTGCTGTGTTGAAAGGGGAGAAGGAGATTGATGTGAACCAGATCAACAGAGAGCGCTCCATGGCCACGGTGGATGAGGAGGAGCATGCCGTGCTGGACAGACTCACCTTCGACTACCACCAGAAACTACAGGGCAAGCCCCAGAGCCACGAGATGGTGAGAGCACACACACACACACGTAAACACGCATACACTACCATCAAACTAACCTAAGCCTCATGATGTTGAGAAGGGTATACAGTTGAAGTCGGAAGTTTACATGCACTTAGGTTGGAGTCATTAAAACTTGTTTTTCAAACACTCCACACATTTCTTGTTAACAAACTAGTTTTGGCAAGTCGGTTAGGACATCTACTTGGTGCATGACACAAGTATTTTTTCGAACAATTGTTTATAGACAGATTATTTCACTTATAATTCACTGTATCACAATTACAGTGGGTCAGAAGTTTACATACACTAAATTGACTGCTTTTAAACAGCTTGGAAAATTCCAGAAAATGATGTCATGGCTTTAGAAGCTTCTGATAGGCTAATTGACATCATTTGAGTCAGTTGGAGGTGTACCTGTGGATGTATTTCAAGGCCTACCTTCAAACCCAGTGCCTCTTTGCTTGACATCATGGGAAAATCTAAAGAAATCAGCCAAGACCTCAGGAAAAAAAATGGTAGACCTCCACAAGTCTGGTTCGTCCTTGGGAGCAATTTCGAAACGCCTGAAGGTACCACGTTCACCTGTACAAACAAACGTTCTGTCTCCTAGAGATAAACGCACTTTTGTGTGAAAAGTGCAAATCAATCCCAGAACAACAGCAAAGGACCTTGTGAAGATGCTGGAGGAAACCGGTACAAACGTATCTATATCCACAGTAAAACGAGTCCTATATCGACATAACCTGAAGGCCGCTCAGCAAGGAAGAAGCCACTGCTCTAAAACCACCATAAAAATGCCAGACTACAGTTTGCAACTGCACATGGGGACAAAGATCATACTTTTTGGAGAAATGTCCTCTGGTCTGGTGAAACAAAAATGGAACTGTTTGGCCATAATCACCATCGTTATGTTTGGAGGAAAAAGGGGGAGGCTTGCAAGCGAAGAACACCTCCCCAACCGTGAAGCACGGGGGTGGCAGCATCATGTTGTGGGGGTGCAATGCTGCAGGAGGGACTGGTGCACTTCACAAAATAGATGGCATCACGAGGAAGGAAAATTATGTGGACTTATTGAAGCAACATCTCAAGACATCAGTCAGGAAGTTAAAGCTTGGTCGCAAATGGGTTTTCCAAATGGACAATGACCCAAAGCATACATCCAAAATGGCTTAAGGACAACAAAGTCAAGGTATTGGAGTGGCCATCACAAAGCCGTGATTTCAATCCTATAGAAAATTTGTGGGCAGAACTGAAAATGTGTGTGTGAGCAAGGAGGCCTACAAACTTGACTCAGTTACACCAGCTCTGTCATGAGGAATGGGCCAAAATTCACCCAACTTATTGTGGGAAGCCCAGGTTAAACAATTTAAAGGCAATGCTACCGAATACTAATTGAGTGTGTGAACTTCTGACCCACTGGGAATGTGATGAAAGAAATGAAAGCTGAAATAAATCATTCCCTCTACTATTATTCTGAAATTTAACATTCTTAAAATATAGTGGTGATCCTAACTGACCTAAAATTTACTAGGATTAAATGTCAGGAATTGTGCAAACTGAGTTCAAATGTATGTAAACTTCCGACTTCAACTTTAGGGACATGTGGAGGAATTCGTGGCTGAACTATGTTGAGTCCAATTGTGCAGTTCTGTATTTGTATTGTATGTACAGTGCATTCTGAAAGTATTCCGACCCTTTGACCTTTTCCACATTTTGTTACGTTACAGCCTTGTTCTAAAATGGATTAAATAGTTTTTTCCCTTCATCAATCTACACACAGTATTTCTGCAGCATTGAAGGTCCCTAAGAACACAGTGGCCTCCATAATTCTTAAATGGAAGATGTTTGGAAGCACCAAGACTCTTCCTAGAGCTGGCCACCTGGCCAAACTGAGCAAATGGTTGAAAAGAGCCCTGGTCAGGGAGATGACCAAGAACCTGATGGTCACTCTGACAGAGCTCCAGAGTTCCTCTGTGGCGATCGAGAAGCCTTCGAGAAGGACAATGATCTATACAGCACTCCACCAATCAGAGCTTTATGGTAATGGCCAGACAGAAGCCACTCCTCAGTGAAAGGCATATGACAGCCCGCTTGGAGTTTGCCAAAAGGCACCCGAAGGACTCTCAGACCATGAGAAACAAGATTTAATTATTTAGCTGGAATGTCAAGTGTCACGTCTGGAGGAAACCTGGCACCATCCCTACGGTGAAGAATGATGGTGGCAGCATCATGCTGCGGGGATGTTTCTCAGCTGCAGCAACTGGGAGAGTAGTTAGGATCAAGGCAAAGATGAATGGAGCAAAGTACAGAGAGATCCTTGATGAAAACCTGCTCCAGAGCTCTCAGGACCTCAGAGTGGGGTGAAGGTTCACCTTCCAACAGGACAATGACCCTAAGCACACAGCCAAGACAACGCAGGAGTGGCTTTGGGACAAGTCTCTGAATGTCCTTGAGTGGCCCAGCCAGAGCTCGTCCTTGAACCCGATCGAACATCTCTGGAGAGAACTGAAAACAGCTGTTCAGCAATGCTCCCCATCCAACCTGACAGAGCTTGAGAGGATCTGCAGAGAAAAATGGGAGAAACTCCCCATATACAGGTGTGCCAAGCTTGTAGCATCATACCCAAAAAGGGTAATCGCTGCCAAAAGTGCTTCAATAAAGTAGTGAGTAAAGGGTCTCAATACTTATGTGAATGTAATTTTTAAGTTTTTCATGTAGATTGATGAGGGGAGATAATGATTTAATCCATTTTAGAATAAGGTTGTAACATAGCAAAATGTGGAACAAGTCAAGGGGTCTGAATACTTTACGAATGCACTGTATGTATGTGGGCATTCCATTCTCACAAGTTCTCTCTCTCTCTCCTCATGTAGAAGGTACATGACATGCTGAAGAAGGGGTGGGATGCTGAGGGCTCTCCCTTTAAAGGACAACAGTTTGATCCCTCCATGTTTGACATCCCCTCCAGCGCCGTACAGATGTGAACACACAATGTTGGGGATTGGGGTTGAGAGACTGAGGAGGGTTAGCAGATTTATCAGTAGAAACTGCCTGGTATTTTAAGATTTTTCTTTCTTTTTCTGAGTGATCTTTGAGGAGGGAGATGAGCTTTGTGACTGTGTTCTGACTGATGTGACATACCCAGGTTGTGTTCATTAGGGACCAAACAGAAGAAAAAATACAAACTGTGAGGTACATCCTGCACTCCCTGAATGCTCATTTACGCTTTCCATTGCAAAACGTTTTAAAAACCCTTACCATTTTGGGCCCTAATGAACATGACCCTGAACATACCTGTTTAAATGTCTGTTTTCCCACTGAACACACCTGGACCTAGGAGATGGCTGTACAGACACAGGTCTAGGATCAGATGACCCTCTCCATATCCTAACCTTCACCATTGAAGTGGAGGGGCAACTTCCAGGTCCAGATGTCTGTGGTGTTTTACATGTAGTTGACTGATATTGGTTGGCTAAATACCTCCCTGCCATTTTACTGAAGTGTGTCAGTACTGTGTGCCTGAAATAAATGAAGTTAAATAAAACCTGCACTGATGTGTGTGTGTGTGTGCTGTGGAGCGGCATTAAAACCTATGCGTCCTTGCCATAGAGATGCAAAGAGTTCTCAACATTGTATCTGCCATTATGGCGTCTGCGGCAGAATGGGAAGTGCCATTTTTGTTGTATTTATTAGGAATCCCTGTTCCATCCTGCAAAGGCAGCAGCTTCTATTCCTGGGGTCTAAACACACCAAAGCACCGACATTGAGGCAATATCCACTTTCAAGTAGTCTATTTTCTTTTGATTTTTGGAGAAAAGTGTAAAGATAATATTGTTGATTTACCACCACTTGCAGTGCTGGAGTCTTGAACCAAATCTGGTCATTTATTTATTGTGGCCATTAGATGGCGGTGATATAGCTGAAATACATTTATAAACTGGACAAAACCATTTGAAGAAGTCTACTTTAAAATGGTGAAAGCCCTCAATGGCAATGTCCATGCAAAATGGGTTACTGCTAAGTAGAGATCTCTATATGTCTCTGGGTACCTGTAGATCTACAGAGGTGCCTGGTGACAGACCTGACATTTAACAGTAGTGTCAAAGGAGGGCGCTATAAAAAGACCTCTGATTCTCCTCAGTGCAGTATAATATTCCTTCTTGGTCTGAGAATGGCAGTATCAGATGAATAAGATAAAAGATGGATATCAGAACTAATATATCTACAGCTGGTCAGATGCTCAGACAGACAGCATAGACACCGACAGCCCGTTCTTTAAAGATTAATACAATCACAGACAGTTCTTTAGAGATTAATAGTCACAGACAGTTCTTTAGAGATTAATAGTCACAGACAGTTCTTTAAAGATTAATACAGTCACAGACAATTATTTAGAGATGAACACAGTCACAGACAGTTCTTTAAAGATTAACACAGTCACAGACAGTTATTTAGAGATGAACACAGTCACAGACAGTTCTTTAAAGATTAATACAATCACAGACAGTTCTTTAGAGATTAATAGTCACAGATAGTTCTTTAAAGATTAATACAGTCACAGACAATTATTTAAAGATGAACACAGTCACAGACAGTTCTTTAAAGATTAACACAGTCACAGACAGTTCTTTTTAAGATTAATACAGTCACAACACAGGAGGTTGGCAGCACCTTAATTGTGGAGAATGTGCTCCTGGTAATGGCTGGAATGGAATTAGTGGAATGGTACAATGATACATCAAACACATGGTTTAATACCATTCCATTCACTTAGTTTCAGACATTATTATGAGCTGTCTTCCCCCAAGCAGCCTCCACTGAGTCACAGATATTTCTTCAAATATCAATACAGCCACAGAGAGTTCTTTATAGATCCATAAAGTCACAGACAATGCTTTATAGATCCATACAGTCACAGACAATTCTTTATAGATCCATACAGTCACAGACAATTCTTTATAGATCCATTCAGTCACAGACAATTCTTTATAGATCCATACAGTAACAGACAATTCTTTAAAGATTCATACAGTCACAGACAATTCTTTAAAGATGAATAGTCACAGAAAATTATTTAAAGATGAATACAGTCACAGACAATTCTTTAAAGATGAATACAGTCACAGACAATTCTTTATAGATCCATACAGTCACAGACAATTCTTTAAAGATGAATACAGTCACAGACAATTCTTTAAAGATGAATACAGTCACAGATCATTCTTTAAAGATAAATACAGTCACAGACAATTATTTAAAGATGAATACAGTCACAAATCATTCTTTAAAGATTAATACAGTCACATACAATTATTTGAAGATCAAAATGATTGTCTTTCTCAGGTCTGAAGTGTAGAAGCTTTGCTCCTAAGAATAGAGTTATTCGTGATATCAGTGCAGAAGAACAATCCAAGAATAGAGACAATAGACAGTAGCAGCCTATGACTCCATAGATCTCCTCCATGCCAGGTCAGTTACATCCAGGTCAGTTACACTGGTGCTTTAAGTTGCCCAGTTCTTCAAGTGGACTGAAATGGTATATTTAGGAGTTTTTATTCGTCATGCGTTAGAGTCAATTCTATTTTACAAGAGTGGCCAGTTATCGCAGGATACATTTTGCGGTACTGCGTTGAGCACCGGACCACCTCAAGCACTGATGTTACCTACCATGGACCAAACTTTGATTTGAATTGGTGTGTCGGGTCATTAAAAAACACGATAATCAAAGTATAACAGTTTAAGGATTATTTACCTGTCTAACAGTTTCAACACACTAAAACATAGTCCATTTTATTTGGGTAGACCTAAACAAATACCTTAATCAATTGTATTGCCTTTAGGCTATAGGTGTTCCAGCTGCTACACATGATTGGTGATGATGCCAAAGCCTGTAAAGAACATATCTGATTCTGATGTGCCAGGTGTTGTCGAGCCGTTGCAATTCCCCCTGGTGGTGGGAAAATGATGTGTTGAATTTACAGCGCGCTCGCTGGTGCAGAAACTGAGTGAACGGCGATTGAACGACACACTTTTGGAGAGAGAGAGAGAGAGAGAAGCACCACTGCCTCTCCTCCACTCGAATAGCCTACATATCTTGAGGCCTGGTTCCTAGTGCTCTCTGGACAGAAAACGCATTACACCGCGGCATTTTTTTTTACATAGAATAACTAGGCTACTATACGGATACATCCAATATAAATTCACTTGAAGACGGATTTATTTTGGGCGCACAACCCCCGCGAATAAACGGAAGATGGCAGTGACTACCTGTACACGTTTTACGGACGATTTCCAACTATATGAAGAACTCGGAAAGTAAGGCGTTGCTGCATTATTGCTTTATGATGGCACCATCATTGTATCGTCATCCTGTTAATCTATGGTTGCTTTGCATAGTTGCATGTCTGCAGATGTATATGGGTTGTTGGAGCGGCAGCGCAGCGGAATGGGGGTCAGAGCTAATCTCTGCTGATCTGTTACGTTCGCAGCAACACAGCTAAACAAAACGCACGTTTTCACTCTGTTTTGAAGTGCAGCCTCGACATGACAATACAATATATAAACTGAAATATTAAAGATAGGCTAGCCTACATTTGATCTGCTTGCTGCATGGTCTGCAATAACAGCATCAGTGGGGACTGGGGACATGATGTAACAGTCTGAAGAGAGAGGAAGTGTGCCAATTTGAGCTGTCAGAGATCAGAGCAGCATGGGATGTTTTGTAATTGGGGTCTTGAGAGAGGATGGAAAGATAGATGTGTGACTGTGTGTGTGTGACTGTGTATGAGAGAGGGTGTGAGAGAGAGAGAGGGTGTGTGAGAGAGAGAGGGGGGGGAGAGAGAGACAGAGAGAGAGAGAGAGAGAGGGGGAGAGAGAGACAGAGAGAGAGAGAGAGAGGGTGAGAGAGAGAGAGAGAGGGTGAGAGAGAGAGAGAGCGGGTGAGAGAGAGATAAATTGTACCACATAGCAGGATAGGTGTGGCAGGCTGTGCTGGGTGGGACTGGGTAGGGGGGAGTATTCTCCTCATTCTCTGTCAGGAGGAGAACCATATTTTATAGATCATAATACATCCTTATGCAAACAGAACTGTAGAGATGGTACTATTATTGAATCCAAATATTTGCTGCACATATTACCATAAAGTGTAGTCCCTAATACTAGGAGTTCTACTAAGAGGTCTGGACCTTTATGGCACAGCGTGTAGTTCATTTGTATATGTGACTGCAGGTTCACTGGCGTGCGTGTGTGTTCTGGCCTGTGTGATTAGCCAGAGACAATCGCCATGCTGTGTGTGTTCTGGCCTGTGTGATTAGCCAGAGACAATCACCATGTGTGTGTGTGTTCTGGCCTGTGTGATTAGCCAGAGACAATCACCATGTGTGTGTGTTCTGGCCTGTGTGATTAGCCAGAGACAATCACCATGTGTGTGTGTTCTGGCCTGTGTGATTAGCCAGAAACAATCGCCATGCTGTGGTGGCAGCAGCTGCCCCAAGAGATAACAGGACCTTCATTACAGTTCCTGTAAGGATGGCAGTTTGTCCCCTTTTGGTGTGTGTGTCTGTGTGTGTGTCTGTGTGTGTCTCACAAGTCTTTCTCTGCTGTCATAAGCCTGTTGTCTCTGTGTGTATATATATATATATATATATATATATATATATATATATATACTCTTACAGACTCACCTGTCATGGCATTATAAGTGTGTGTGTGTGAGACGTGGGGGTCTAGTGTAATGAGAGTGTGGGGGTGTGGGAGTGTGGGGGTCTAGTGCATGAGAGTGTGTGACAGTCAGGTTAGAGTGTGTGTGTCTTATTGTGTAACAGTACTATGGTGTTCTATATATAGCTCAGAGAAAAACGACACAGACGGTTACTGCTGTTTTCCCTGCTGAGTTAGTTATGCAAGCTCCCCCCAAAATACCAGCACTGCTACGGTGCATGCACGCTCTGTCTCACTCTCTCCCTCTCACACAGATGCAGACACACACAAACGGTTGCACGCACACACAGAGAAATCCTTGAAAGACCGTTTCTGTTGTTTTCTCTTGAGTCTTCTCATTTGCATGATGTGCTGCTGTGCTGTTTGTCACGTCTCACACTCAATGACTCCTTTCAGGAGAAATGTCTTTACTCATGAAAGGCAGAGGGGAAGTGGATAAGGATATGCTTTCAACCTGTCCAGTTCTTAAAGATCAGTGGGAATGAAGGAAAGGAGACAAGGAGACAGTAGAGGAAATTACTAGAATATTGAGATGCTGCCAGGGCCAGGTGATGTCTAACACCTGTTTTATCTGCCTTTGTTTCCCAGGGGAGCGTTTTCAGTGGTGCGCCGCTGTGTCAAACTTTGTACCGGCCAGGAATATGCTGCCAAAATCATCAATACCAAAAAGCTCTCAGCCAGAGGTGAGACACATTCACCCACCCACACACAAACAATATGTGCCAACTGTCAAATAGCTGCATGGTGGGTAAGCTGTGTGGTATCTGGTGAAACTATACGATATAAAGTTAGCTTTCTCATCCCTATGCAGTGCGTGTGTAGTGTAAGATATATATAAATGTAAACAGTTGAAGTCAGAAGTTTACATACACTTAGGTTGGAGTCATTAAAACTGTGTTTCAACCACTCCACAAATTTCTTGTTAACAACAAATTTTTCCAACAATTATTTACAGACAGATTATTTCACTTATAATTCACTGTATCACAATTCCAGTGGGTCAGAAGTTTACATACACTAAATTGACTGTGCTTTTAAACTGCTTGGAAAATTCCAGAAAATGATGTCATGGCTTTAGAAGCTTCTGATAGGCTAATTGACATCATTTGAGTCAGTTGGAGGTGTACCTGTGGATGTATTTCAAGGCCTATCTTCAAACCCAGTGCCTCTTTGCTTGACATCATGGGAAAATCAAAAGAAATCAGCCAAGACCTCAGAAAAAAAAATGTAGACCTCCACAAGTCTGGTTCATCCTTGGGGCAATTTCCAAACGCCTGAAGGTAACATGTTCATCTGTACAAACAATAGTAAACAAGTATAAACACCATGAGACCACGCAGCTGTAATACCGCTCAGGAAGGAGACGAGTTCTGTCTCCTAGAGATGAACGCACTTTGGTGCGAAAAGTGCAAATCAATCCCAGAACAACAGCAAAGGACCTTGTGAAGATGCTATAGGAAACAGGTACAAAATTATCTATATCCACAGTAAAACGAGTCCTATATCGACATAACCTGAAGGCCGCTCAGCAAGGAAGAAGCCACTGCTCCAAAACCACCATAAAAATGCCAGACTACGGTTTGCAACTGCACATGGGGACAAAGATCATACTTTTTGGAGAAATGTTCTCTGGTCTGATGAAACAAAAATAGAACTGTTTGGCCATAATGACCATCGTTATATTTGGAGGAAAAAGTGGGAGGCTTGCAAGCCGAAAAACACCATCCCAACCGGGAAGCACGGGGATGGCAGCATCATGTTGTGGGGGTGCAATGCTGCAGGAGGGACTGGTGCACTTCACAAAATAGATGGCATCACGAGGAAGGAAAATTATGTGGATTTATTGAAGCAACATCTCAAGACATCAGTCAGGAAGGTAAAGCTTGGTCGCAAATGGGTCTTCCAAATGGACAATGACCCCAAGCATACATCCACAGTTGTGGCAAAATGGCTTAAGTACAACAAAGTCAAGGTATTGGAGTGGCCATCATAAAGCCCTGACCTCAATCCTATAGAAAATGTGTGGGCAGAACTGAAAAAGCGTGTGCGAGCAAGGAGGCCTACAAACCTGACTCAGTTACACCAGCTCTGTCAGGAGGAATGGGCCAAAATTCACCCAACTTATTGTGGGACGCTTGTGAAAGTCTACCTGAAACATTTGACTCAAGTTAAACAATTGAAAGGCAATGCTACCAAATAGTAATTGAGTGTATGTAAACTTCTGACCTACTGGGAATGTGATGAAAGAAATTAAAGATGAAAGAAATAATTCTCTCTACTATTATTCTGACATTTCACATTCTTTAAAAATAAAATGGTCATCCTAACTGACCTAAAACAGGGATTTTTTACTAGGATTAAATGTCAGGAATTGTGAAAAACTGAGTTTAAATGTAGTTGGCTAAGGTGTATGTAAATGTCCGACTTCAACTGTATATACAGTACTAGTCAAAAGTTTGGACACACCTACTCAAGTTTTTTTTTTCTTTACTATTTTCTACATTGTAAAATAATAGTGAAGATATCAAAACTATGAAATAACACATATTGAATAATGTAGTAACCAAATAAGTGTTAAATCAAAATATATAATATATTAGTAGCCACCCTTTGCCCTAAGTTGCCACCCTTTGCCCTGATGACAGCTTACACAGTCTTAGCATTCTCTCAACCAGCGTCATGAGGTATTCAACCTGAAATGCATTTCAATTAACACTTGTGAATATATTTCCTTGTGTTTGAGACAATCAGTTGTGTTGTGACAAGGTATAGTTGGTATACAGAAGATAGTCCTATTTGGTAAAAGACCAAGTCCATATTATGGCAAGAACAGCTCAAATAAGCAAAGAGAAACAACAGTCCATCATTAAAATCAAATCAAATCAAATTTGATTTGTCACAAACACATGGTTAGCAGATGTTAATGCGAGTGTAGCGAAATGCTTGTGCTTCTAGTTCTGACAATACAGTAATAACCAACAAGTAATCTAACCTAACAATTTCACAATAACTACCTTATAAACACAAGTGTAAAGGAATGAATAAGAATATGTACATAAACAAATATTTCAATGAGTGATGGTATAGAACGGCATAGGCAAGATGCAGTACATGGTATAGAGTACAGTATATACATATGAGATGAGTAATGTAGGGTATGTAAACATTATATTAAGTGTCATTGTTTAAAGTGGCTAGTGATACATTTATTACATTCATTTTTCCATTATTAAAGTGGCTGGAGTTGAGTCAGTATGTTGGCAGCAGCCAATCAATGTTAGTGATGGCTGTTTAACAGTCTGTTTAACATCAGTCTGTTTAATCAGTCTGTTTAACAGTCTGATGGCCTTGAGATAGAAGCTGTCTTTCAGTCTCTCGGTCCCAGCTTTGATGCACTTCTACTGACCTCTCCTTCTGGATGATAGCGGGGTGAACAGGCAGTGGCTCGGGTGGTTGTTGTCCCTGATGATCTTTATGGCCTTCCTGAAATAGGACAAATATAAGCACCATATTATTATTATTATTATTATTATTATTATTAATACACACCTCTCTCATCATAAGACATCTCCTATTGGCTAGAAACAGCTGACAATCAGGTGCATCTTACTAGCCTCGTGTGTGTGTGTGTGTGTGTGTGTGTGTGTGTGTGTTCTCAGTATGAGAGGGGATAGCCTAGCCAAGCCCTCATTGTTTAATTTAGTGATTTAATATTGTTTGAGGCAGAAAGTTATAATTTGATATTTATAGGGCAGATTTACAGTCTATCAAAATATGAGTGTTCTATGTGTTTGTGTGTGCCTGTGTCCTCATTTCCTTGTCTCCTCTCTTCCTGTTCTCTTCATCCTCTGAGCTGAGGAGACTAGAATATGGATGACGAGCTCTTTTAGTTATTCAGGCCTTTGCAGATGGTGGAGGAGACGAGGGAAAGGTAGGGTCAGCGACTGTACATTACTGAGATGCAGCCCCTTGTCTCTAAATGAAGATCTTCAGAGGTTGTCGTGCCATATCTGTTGGCAATAGAAACGGTTCTACTCTCTCTCCCTCTCTCTCCCTCTCTCCCTCATTCTCTCTGCTCTCTCTCTCTCTCCCTCTCTCTCTCCCTCATTCTCTCTCTCTCCACTTTCTCTCTCCCTCTCTCCCCTTCTCTCTTTCTCTCGCTCTCTCCATCTCTCTATCAAGAGGAGCATAAATTACTGTCTCACTTTGTAGAATCAAGCGGCATCTCAAATATGTTAATGTGAGATTGCAGATCGAGGACACCAGAAGCACACACACACACACACACACACATATATAGACACACACATACACGCACACACACAATCACGCACACACACACACATTTAGAGGCAGTGTGAGGAAAAGGATCAATCAGCCAAATGCATCTGCTTTCTCTTGTTAGCTTGAGCTACTGATGAGCAGACTACTCATTCTCTATTTCTCGATCTATCCTTCTCTCCGTCCCTCCCTCTCTCTATATATCTATATCATTCTCTCTCCATACCTCACTCTCTGTCTCTCATTCTCTCTCTCATTCTCTCTGCAACACACACACACATACATACATACATAGATATACATATATATATAAACACACACTGAGTGTACAAAACTTTATGAACACCTGCTCTTTCCATGACATAGACTGACTAAATGAATCCAGGTGAAAACTATGATCCCTTATTGATGTCACTTGTTAAATCCACTTCAATCAGTGTAGGCGAAGGGGGGAAACAGGTTGAAGAATGATTTTTACACCTTGAGACAATTGAGACATGGATTGTATGTGTGCCATTCAGAGGGTGAATGGGCAAGACAAAATATATAAGTGCCTTTGAACAGGGTATGTTAGTAGGTGCCAGGCGCACTGGTTTGAGTCAAGAACCACAACGCTAATGGGTTCTTCGCGCTCAGCAGTTTCCCATGTGTATCAAGAATGATCCACCACCTAAAGGACATCCAGCCAACTTGACACAACTGTGGGAAGCATTGAAGTCAACATTTGCCAGCACCAGTCAAAAGTTTGGACACACCTACTCATTTAAGTAATCACCTACAATTTTCTACATTGTAAAATAATAGTGAAGACATCAAAACTATGAAATAACACATATTGAATAATGTAGTAACCAAATAAGTGTTAAACAAATCCAGATATATTTTATATTTGAGATTCTTAAAAGTAGTCACCCTTTGCCTTGATGACAGATTTGCACACTCTTCGAATTCTCTCAACCAGCTTCACCTGGAATGCCTTTCCAACAGTCTTGAAGGAGTTCCCACATATGCTGAGCACTTTTGGCTGCTATTCCTTTACTCTGCAGTCCAACTCAACACAAACCATCTCAATTGGGTTGAGGTCAGGTGATTGTGGAGGCCATCTTCTGATGCAGCATTCCATCACTCTGCTTCTTGGTCAAATAGCCATTACACAGCTTGGAGGTGTGTTGGGTCATTATGCTGTTGAAAAACAGTTGATAGTCACACTCTGCACAAACCAGCTAGGATGGCGTATCGCCGCAGAATGCTATGGTAACCATGCTGGTTAAATGTGCCTTGAATTCTAAATAAATCACAGACAGTGTAACCAGCAAAGCCCCCACAAACCATCACACCTCCTCCATGCTTCACGGTGGGAATCCCACATGCAGAGATCATCTGTTCATCTACTCTGCATCTCAGAAAGACATGGTGGTTGGAAACAAAAATCTCAAATTTGAACTCATTAGACCAAAGGACAGATTTTCACCAGTCTAATGTTCATTTCTCGTGTTTCTTGGCCCAGGCAAGTCTCTTCTTATTATTGGTGTCCTTTAGTTGTGGTTTCTTTGCAGCAATTTAGACCATGAAGGCCTGATTAACGTAGTCTCCGCTGAACAGTTGATATTGAAATGTGTCTGTTACTTGAACTCTGTGAAGCATTTATTTGGGCTGCAATTTCTGAGGCTGGTAACTCGAATTAACTTATCTTCTGCAGCAGAGGTAACTCTGGGTCTTCCTTTCCTGTGGCGATCTTCATGAGAGCCAGTTTCATCATAGTGCTTGATGGTTTTTGCGATTGCACTTGAAGAAACCTTCAAAGTTCTTGATATTTTCAGTATTGACTGACCTTCATGTCTTATCTACCTAGAGAATTCTCTTAGATTATAATCACAGCCGCATATATCCCCCCCAAGCAGACACATCGATGGCCCTGAACAAACTTCATTTGACTCTATGTAAACTGGAAACCACATATCCTGAGGCTGCATTTATTGTAGCCAAGGCTAATCTGAAAACAAGGCTCCCTACTAAATTATATCAGCATATCGATTGTGCAACCAGGGCTGGCAAAACCTTAGATCATTGTTATTCTTATTTCCGCGACACATATAAGGCCCTCCCCAGCCCTCCTTTCAGAAAAGCTGACCACGACTCCATTTTGTTGCTCGCTGCCTATAGACAGAAACTAAAACAGGAAGCTCCCGCACTCAGGTCTGTTCAATGCTGGTCCGACTAATCGGATTCCACGATTCAAGATTGCTTCGATCATGTGGACTGGGATATGTTCCTCTTTGCGGTGAACAACAACATTGATGTATACGCTGATTCTGTGAGCAGGTTTATTAGCAAGTGCATCGGTGATGTCATACCCACAGCGTCTATTAAAACATTCCCAAACCAGAAACCGTGGATTGATGGCAGCATTCGTGCAAAACTGAAAGCGTGAACCACTGCTTTTAATCAGGGCAAGGTGACCAGAAACATGACCGAATACAAGCAGTGTAGCTATTCCCTCCGCAAGGCAATCAAACAAGCTAAGCGTCAGTATAGAGACAAATTAGAGTCGCAATTCAACGGCTCAGACACGAGAGGTCTACAGTCAATCACGGACGATAAAAGGAAAACCAGCCCCGTCGCGGACCAGGATGTCTTGCTCCCAGACAGGCTAAACAACTTCTTTGCTCGCTTTGAGGACACTACAGTGCCACTGACACGGCCCGCTACCAAAACCTGCAGGCTCTCCTTCACTGCAGCCGACGTGAGCAAAACATTTAAATGTGTTAACAATCGCAAGGCTGCAGGCCCAGACGGCATCCCCAGCGTCCTCAGAGCATGTGCAGACCAGCTGGCTGGTGTGTTTACGGACATATTCAATCAATCCTTATCCTAGTTTGCTGTTCCCGCATCCATCAAAAGGGCCACCATTGTCCCTGTTCCCAAGAAAGCTAAGGTAACTGAGCTAAACGACTACCGCCCCGTAGTACCCACTTCCGTCCTCATGTAGTGCTTTGAGAGACTAGTCAAGGACCATATCACCTCCAACCTACCTGACACCCTAGACCCACTCCAATTTGCTTACCGCCCAAATAGGTCCACAGACGACGCAATCGCAATCACACTGCACACTGCCCTAACCCATCTGGACAAGAGGAATGCCTATGTGAGAATGCTGTTCATCGACTACAGCTCAGCATTTAACACCATAGTACCCTCCAAACTCGTCATCAAGCTCGAGACCCTGGGTCTCGACCCCGCCCTGTGCAACTGGGTCCTGGACTTCCTGACGGACCGCCCCCAGGTGATGAGGGTAGGTAACAACATCTCCACCCCGCTGATCCTCAACACTGGGGCCCCACGAGTGCATTCTCAGCCCTCTCCTGTACTCCCTGTTCACCCATGACTGCGTGGCCATGCACGCCTCCAACTCAATCATCAAGTTTGCAGACGACACTACAGTGGTAGGCTTGATTACCAACAACGATGAGATGGCTATAGGGAGGAGGTGAGGGCCCTCGGAGTGTGGTGTCAGGAAAATAACCTCACACTCAACGTCAACAAAACAAAGGAGATGATTGTGGCCTTCAGGAAATAGCAGAGGGAGCATCCCCCTATCCACATCGAGGGGACAGTAGTGGAGAGGGTATAAAGTTTTAAGTTCCTCGGCGTACACATCACGGACAAACTGAAATGGTCCACCTACACAGACAGCATCGTGAAGAAGGCACAGCAGCGCCTCTTCAACTTCAGGAGGCTGAAGAAATTTGGCTTGTCACCAAAAACACTCACAAACTTTTACAGATCCACAATCGAGAGCATCCTGTCGGGGTGTATCACCGCCTGCTACGGCAACTGCTCCACCCATAACCATAAGGCTCTCCAGAGGGTAGTGAGGTCTGCACAACGCATCCCCGGGGGCAAACTACCTGCCCTCCAGGACACCTACACCACCCGATGAGCTAGGCTGAACTGGGCTAGGCTGAACAGGCTCCTGGTATAACTGGGCTAGGCTGAACAGGCTCCTGGTATAACTGGGCTAGGCTGAACTGGCTGGGTTGTATTGTGTAGAGTTTTAGTTCCCATTACTAAGTTTGCAGTGGGGCTTCCTGACAGTGTAATCTGACACAGCAGATCTTGTATAGTGGTAGGGCTTCTGGACCACACCCCTGGAAGCGTGGGTTCAAACCCAGAATGCACTTTTCCATCCTAAATTGGTGCTGACCATCTGAGGGAATGGTCAGGGAACAGCCAGCCACATCCACACCCAGGGACCCTGGTGTGAGAACCACTGGTCTAGAGGAGGAGGTGGAGCTGACCTCTGACAGGACCTAACATCTGGGATATGTATGGATTATTTACATACACTTTCCTACGGGATAAAATAGGTTGTCTGCGCCAATATTGATTCCTCTTGATTCCTCTACTCATCCTGGGGTTTATTATGGATCTCCATTAGATCTTGCCAAGGCAGCAGCTACTCTTCCTGGGGTTTATTATGGATCCCCATTAGTTCTTGCCAAGGCAGCAGCTACTCTTCCTGGGGTTTATTATGGATCCCCATTAGTTATTGCCAAGGCAGCAGCTACTCTTCCTGGGGTTTATTATGGATCCCCATTAGTTATTGCCAAGGCAGCCGATACTCTTCCTGGGGTTTATTATGGATCCCCATTAGTTCTTGCCAAGGCAGCAGCTACTCTTCCTGGGGTTTATTATGGATCCCCATTAGTTCTTTCCAAGGCAGCAGCTACTCTTCCTGGGGTTTATTATGGATCCCCATTAGTTATTGCCAAGGCAGCAGCTACTCTTCCTGGGGTTTATTATGGATCCCCATTAGTTATTGCCAAGGCAGCAGCTACTCTTCCTGGGGTTTATTATGGATCCCCATTAGTTATTGCTAAGGCAGCAGCTACTCTTCCTGGGGTTTATTATGGATCTCCATTAGTTCTTGCCAAGGCAGCAGCTACTCTTCCTGGGGTTTATTATGGATCCCCATTAGTTATTGCCAAGGCAGCATCTACACTTCCTGGGGTCCGGAAAACTTAAGGCAGTTATACAATTTCAAAAACATTACAATACATTAATTACAGAATTTATAACACACTAAGTGTGTGCCCTCAGAACCGTTCTCCACTACCACATATCTATTCTTTATCTCTCCCCTCCTCTGTTCTCCTCCTCTCCCTCCATCCCTCCATCTGAAGCTATCGTAAGGGGAGTTAATATGGGGCAGTTGAAACCCTCAGGGTATCTACTGTATATACAACACACTGTGTGTGTGGGCAAGTGTGTGTGTGTGCACGTGCGTATATTGATGGGGACTTTATATACTAAAATATTGCTCGTCTTCTGTTGAATACACTTACATTGTATAAAAGCTCTGATTTTCTCCTTCGTGGTAATGATATGATATATCATATTGTACCATATTATGATATCATTGTATCAATATTATATCTTCTTATTCTCTCCTCAGATCACCAGAAGCTGGAGAGGGAAGCCAGGATCTGCAGATTACTCAAACACTCCAATATCGGTCAGTACCTGTAACTCTCTCTCTCTCTCTCTCTCTCTCTCTCTCTCTCTCTCTGCTGCTGGGGCTGCAGCACAGGAAGAATATGTGAATATGTTTTCTGCTGATGTTCTCAACCAATAGCTCTCTCTCTCTCTCTCTAGTTCGTCTCCATGACAGCATATCAGAGGAGGGCTTCCACTACCTTCTGTTTGACTTGTGAGTGGCAGTGCTCTCCTCCCTCTCTCCTCTCCTCCCTCTCTCCTCTCCTCCCTCTCTCCTCTCTTCCCGCAATATCTTTTATCCCTCCCTTCTTCTTCTATCCTTCCTCTTCTACTTCCATCCCATTTTCCTTCCTTTTCTTCCACCTTCCTTCTTATTGCCCTCTTCTCTCATCCTCCCCCTCTCCTCTTCCTTATTCTTGTTGTCTCATCCTCCCCCTCTCTTCTTCCTCCTTCTTCTTGTTGTCTCATCATCCCACTCTCCTCTTCCTCCTTCTCCTTCTCTCATCATCTCCCTCTCCTCTTCCTCCTTCTCCTTCTCTCATCATCCCCCTCTCCTCTTCCTCCTTCTCCTTCTCTCATCATCCCCCTCTCCTCTTCCTCTTTCTCCTTCCTTCTCTCATCATCCCCCTCTCATATTCCTCCTTCTCTCATCATCCCTCTCTCCTATTCCTCCTTCTCTCAACATCCCCCTCTCCCCTTCCTCTTCCTCATTCTCTCATCATCCTCCTCTTCCTCCTTCTCTCATCCTCCCCCTCTCCTCTTCCTCCTTCTCTCATCCTCCCCCTCTCCTCTTCCTCCTTCTCTCATCCTCTTCCTCCTTCTTCTCTCCCCCTCCCCCTCTCCTCCTTCTCTCCTCTTTTTCTCTCCTCTCCCCGTTTCCAAGGAGATTTTTCCCTATTACATAACCATCCTCCTCTTTGCACATGCTCAGTTCCATCTTTAGCCTTGCACACACACACGCACGTATGCACACACACACACACACACACAAACTCCCCTGCAGTGGAACCTGTTTCCATGGCAACCAAGCCAGAGAGATCCCTGCAGAGCTGGGGTTTCCCCTAACGAGGACATCCCCCTCCGCTGTGTGATTGTATATGTGCGTTCATATGTGCATTTATGTGAGTGTGTGTGTGTCAACTAGTGTCTGTGTGTCAACTAGTGTCTGTGTGTTAACTAGTGTCTGTGTGTCAACTAGTGTCTGTGTGTCAACTAGTGTCTGTGTGTCAACTAGTGTCTGTGTGTTAGCTAGTGTCTGTGTGTTAGCTAGTGTCTGTGTGTTAGCTAGTGTCTGTGTGTTAGCTAGTGTCTGTGTGTTAACTAGTGTCTGTGTGTTAGCTAGCCTGTGTGTCAACGAGTGTCTGTGTGTCAACTAGTGTCTGTGTGTCAACTAGTGTTTGTGTGTTAGCTAGTGTCTGTGTGTTAGCTAGTGTCTGTGTGTTAGCTAGTGTCTGTGTGGTAACTAGTGTCTGTGTGTCAACTAGTGTCGGTGTGTCAACTAGTGTCTGTGTGTTAGCTAGTGTCTGTGTGTTAGCTAGTGTCTGTGTGTTAGCTAGCCTGTGTGTCAACGAGTGTCTGTGTGTCAACTAGTGTCTGTGTGTCAACTAGTGTTTGTGTGTTAGCTAGTGTCTGTGTGTTAGCTAGTGTCTGTGTGTTAGCTAGTGTCTGTGTGTTAGCTAGTGTCTGTGTGGTAACTAGTGTCTGTGTGTCAACTAGTGTCTGTGTGTCAACTAGTGTCTGTGTGTTAGCTAGTGTCTGTGTGTTAGCTAGTGTCTGTGTGTTAGCTAGTGTCTGTGTGTTAGCTAGCCTGTGTGTCAACGAGTGTCTGTGTGTCAACTAGTGTCTGTGTGTCAACTAGTGTCTGTGTGTTAGCTAGTGTCTGTGTGTTAGCTAATGTCTGTGTGTTAGCTAGTGTCTGTGTGGTAACTAGTGTCTGTGTGTTAACTAGTGTCTGTGTGTTAGCTAGCCTGTGTGTTAGCTAGTGTCTGTATGTTAACTAGTCTGTGTGTTAACTAGTGTCTGTGTGTTGTAGGGTGACAGGTGGAGAGCTGTTTGAGGACATTGTGGCCAGAGAGTACTACAGTGAAGCAGATGCCAGGTAAACACCTTTTACGCAGTACACCCTCTTTATCCATCCATCCATCCATCCATTCTCTATCACATGCTCTCTTTTTCTCTCTCTCTCTTTCTCTCTCTCTCTGTCCTGTTCAATGTTACTCTCCGTTTACCTTGTAGAATACATTTTCATTGCACTGAGCACTTCTCCTCAGCTTGCACAGACACGCACAGATGCACACACACACACACACAGACCGCCACAGCCTTGCCCCGCAGGAATTTGACTGTGGAGGTGTTGTGTGTGTGTGTGTGTGTGGGAGGGACAGAGAGAGAGAGAGAATACATATTTCACCGTGTGTAAATCCTAGCTGCATTGCTCTACCCTGTGTGTCTGTTCTGATTTTTTTTCCTACTTTCCATGTGTCCTCTGTCCGTCTCTCTGTCTCTCCGAGACTGGTAGTGTGTTGCTCATGGCAACCTATGCAAAAAAAAAGAAAAGAAATGAAAGTCAGAGAGAGAACCTGTTCTCATTTTTATTATGCAGTTTTTATATAAAAAAACACAGGCAAAGTCACCAAGTTAGACATCTCTTTCACAGTCACAGACAGACAGACAGACAGACTGCAGTTCATTCCTACGCTGCTTGATTCCTAGAACAGTGCATTTCCTCTTCATCATCTCTCTGACAGGTGTTCACAAGGTGTTCACAAGGTGTTCACACACAATACTTGAAAGTTGAGGGGCGCTTGATTTAGCTTGACTTTTGCACTTTTGGGACTAAAATAGAATTGGACAGTATACTTTATTGCCCTCAAGACGTAATTTGTCTAGCACATTTTAAGAGCACTGCAATACACCACACAAAACGCAGATGCAGGACACTGACAGACTAACCCACTCCCCCTGGTGTTGTCATACAGTCACTGTATCCAGCAGATCCTGGAGGCTGTGTTACACTGTCACCAGTCGGGCGTGGTACACAGAGATCTCAAGGTGAGTTAACTGTGTGTGTGCTCTCCACCTGTTCCCTCTGAGATAGATCTGCTGTCTGTGCTGACATTATTATACAACAGCCCTACTGGGATTAACACTGTGTTTGTGTGAGAGTGTATGCGTATGTGTGAGAGTGTGTGTGTGAGTGTGTGTCAAAAGTGTTGAAATGTTATGAGCAGTAACTTTTAGAGGGGAGTCTTCTAGATGAGGTTTGCAGAACTGTCATTAGATGAAGAAACGGCATGTGTCTGTGAATTCATTGATTTCCCTAGTGGGTGTTTATTAAGTTACCAGCAGAACGGTGACTGAAACTGTGGTTTTTATTTTAAACATTCATCAATAACTCACATGACACACACACACACACACACACACACACACACACACACACACACACACACACACACACACACACACACACACTGGGAATACTGCAGTATACCTAACACAGGAGCTGTAAACACAGGGTTGTAGATAACACATGGGCTGTAGATAACAAAGGAGCTGTAGATAACACAGGGGCTGTTAGATAACACAGGGGTTGTAGATAACACAGGGGTTGTAGATAACACAGAGGCTGTTAGATAACACAGGGGCTGTTAGATAACACAGGGGCTGTTAGATAACACAGGGGCTGTTAGATAACACAGGGGCTGTTAGATAACACAGGGGTTGTAGATAACACAGGGGCTGTTAGATAACACAGGGGCTGTTAGATAACACAGAGGCTGTTAGATAACACAGGGGCTGTAGATAACACAGGGGCTGTTAGATAACACACAGGTTGTAGATAACACAGGGGCTGTTAGATAACACATGGGCTGTTAGATAACACAGGGGCTGTAGATAACACAGGGGCTGTAGATAACACAGAGGCTGTTAGATAACACAGGGGCTGTAGATAACACAGGGGCTGTTAGATAACACAGGGGCTGTAGATAATACAGGGGCTGTAGATAACACAGGGGCTGTAGATAACACATGGGCTGTAGATAACACAGGGGTTGTAGATAACACAGGGGCTGTAGATAACACAGGGGTTGTAGAGTGCCTTTCAAAACTATTCACCCCCTTGGCGTTTTTCCTATTTTGTTGCATTACAACTTGTAATTGAAATAGATTTTTATTTGGATTTCATGTATTGGACGTACACAAAATAGTCCAAATTGGTGAAGTGAAATGAAAAAAATAACTCGGAAAAGTGGTGGGTGCGTATGTATTCACCCCCTTTGCTATGAAGCCCCTAAATAAGATCTGGTGCAACCAATTACCTTCAGAAGTCACATAATTCGTTTAAAAAAATCCACCTTTCTGAAATCTAAGTGTCACATGATCTGTCACATGATCTCAGTATATATACACCTGTTCTGAAAGGACACCACTAAGCAAGGGGCTCCACCAAGCAAGCATCACCATGAAGACCAAGGAGCTCTCCAAACAGGTCAGGGACAAAGTTGTGGAGAAGTACAGATCAGGGTTGGGTTGTAAAAAAATATCTGAAACTTTGAACATCCCACAGAGCATCATTAAATCTATTATAAAAAAATGGAAAGAATATGTCACCACAACAAACCTGCCAAGAGATGGCCGCCCACCAAAACTCACGGGCCAGGCAAGGAGGGCATTAATCAGAGAGGCAACAAAGAGACCAAAGATAACCTGAAGGGGCTGCAAAGCTCCACAGCGGAGATTGGAGTATCTGTCCCAAAGAGCTGGGCTTTACAGAAAAGTGGCCAGAAAAAAGCTTTTGGGCCATCAAGGAAAATGCTATGTCTGGCGCAAACCCAACACCTCTCATCACCCCAAGAATACCATCCCTACAGTGAAGCATGGTGGTGGCAGCATCATGCTGTGGGGATGTTTTTTATCAGCAGGGACTGGGAAACTGTTCAGAATTGAAGGAATGATGGATGGCGCTAATTACAGAGAAATTCTTGAGGGAAACCTGTTTCAGTCATCCAGAGGTTGGGACGGAGGTTCACCTTCCAGCAGGACAATGACCCTAAGCATACTGCTAAAGCAACACTCGAGTAGTTTAAGGGGAAACACTGTAGATAACACAGGGCTGTAGATAATATAGTGGTTGTAGAAAACACAGGGGTTGTAGAAAACACAGGGGTTGTAGAAAACACAGGGCCTGTAGATAACACAGGGGCTGTAGATGGCCGAGGGCCAACTTCCATTACTGTTTATTAGATTACCTTCAAAGTTTGTGGTCTCTACAGCACACCCCCCCTCTCTCACCCACTTTCTCAGCCTAACTTCCACCAGAGCAACCTAACCTACTTAGTAATCATCACTGCAGCAAAACAGACACGTTATTGTCTGTGTTGGTGATAGTGAGGTTGAATGATGATCCATAGCTCATTGAATCAGCCCACTCTGCTGCCTGTGTATGTACATAATAATACAATACTACCCTGCCTCTTGTTCCCCTCAGTGACACTAAAATACACACACACACACACACACACACACATTCCCCTCCTCTGCCCTGCATGCCCAAATTAATCACTCTCAATAATTGACACATGCTGCAGTACGGTAGATCCTTGTGTGTGTGTGTGACACTGCTACGGTAGATCCTTGTGTGTGTGACACTGCTACGGTAGATCCTTGTGTGTGTGTGTGTGTGTGTGACACTGCTACGGTAGATCCTTGTCTGTGTGTGTGTGTGTGACACTGCTACGGTAGATCCGTGTGTGTGTGTGTGTGACACTGCTACGGTAGATCCTTGTCTGTGTGTGTGTGTGTGTGTGTGTGTGTGTGTGTGACACTGCTACAGTAGATCCTTGTGTGTGTGTGTGTGTGTGTGTGTGTGTGTGACACTGCTACGGTAGATCCTTGTCTGTGTGTGTGACACTTAGCACTGGCAACCACAGTAGCAGTGCCACAGCTGTTACAGACAGATTGGTTCCTAATAAATACATAAAATAAATGACTGTTAATGATTGGACCATCTGTGTGTGGGTGTAAGTGCAAGTGTGTTACTACTACATGATTTTATTCCCAGCACCCCACGAGAAGTGATGTGTGTGTGTGTGTTTGACTTCTTGTCCCATCTGTCCCCTATGTAGCCAGAGAACCTCCTGCTGGCCAGTAAGTGTAAGAATGCTGCAGTGAAGCTGGCTGACTTTGGATTGGCCATCGAGGTGCAGGGAGACCAACAGGCATGGTTCGGTACGTCACACACTCACGCACCCACATACAGTGCCTTGCGAAAGTATTCGGCCCCCTTGAACTTTGCGACCTTTTGCCACATTTCAGGCTTCAAACGTAAAGATATAAAACTGTATTTTTTTGTGAAGAATCAACAACAAGTGGGACACAATCATGAAGTGGAACGACATTTATTGGATATTTCAAACTTTTTTAACAAATCAAAAACAGAAAAATTGGGCGTGCAAAATTATTCAGCCCCTTTACTTTCAGTGCAGCAAACTCTCTCCAGAAGTTCAGTGAGGATCTCTGAATGATCCAATGTTGACCTAAATGACTAATGATGATAAATACAATCCACCTGTGTGTAATCAAGTCTCCGTATAAATGCACCTGCACTGTGATAGTCTCAGAGGTCCGTTAAAAGCGCAGAGAGCATCATGAAGAACAAGGAACACACCAGGCAGGTCCGAGATACTGTTGTGAAGAAGTTTAAAGCCGGATTTGGATACAAAAAGATTTCCCAAGCTTTAAACATCCCAAGGAGCACTGTGCAAGCGATAATATTGAAATGGGAGGAGTATCAGACCACTGCAAATCTACCAAGACCTGGCCGTCCCTCTAAACTTTCAGCTCATACAAGGAGAAGACTGATCAGAGATGCAGCCAAGAGGCCCATGATCACTCTGGATGAACTGCAGAGATCTACAGCTGAGGTGGGAGACTCTGTCCATAGGACAACAATCAGTCGTATATTGCACAAATCTGGCCTTTATGGAAGAGTGGCAAGAAAAGCCATTTCTTAAAGATATCCATAAAAAGTGTCGTTTAAAGTTTGCCACAAGCCACCTGGGAGACACACCAAACATGTGGAAGAAGGTGCTCTGGTCAGATGAAACCAAAATTGAACTTTTTGGCAACAATGCAAAACGTTATGTTTGGCGTAAAAGCAACACAGCACATCACCCTGAACACACCATCCCCACTGTCAAACATGGTGGTGGCAGCATCATGGTTTGGGTCTGCTTTTCTTCAGCAGGGACAGGGAAGATGGTTAAAATTGATGGGAAGATGGATGGAGCCAAATACAGGACCATTCTGGAAGAAAACCTGATGTAGTCTGCAAAAGACCTGAGACTGGGACGGAGATTTGTCTTCCAACAAGACAATGATCCAAAACATAAAGCAAAATCTACAATAGAATGGTTCAAAAATAAACATATCCAGGTGTTAGAATGGCCAAGTCAAAGTCCAGACCTGAATCCAATCGAGAATCTGTGGAAAGAACTGAAAACTGCTGTTCACAAATGCTCTCCATCCAACCTCACTGAGCTCGAGCTGTTTTGCAAGGAGGAATGGGAAAAAATGTCAGTTTCTCGATGTGCAAAACTGATAGAGAAAATACCCCAAGCGACTTACAGCTGTAATCGCAGCAAAAGGTGGCGCTACAAAGTATTAACTTAAGGGGGCTGAATCATTTTGCACGCCCAATTTTTCTGATTTTGATTTGTTAAAAAAGTTTGAAATATCCAATAAATGTCGTTCCACTTCATGATTGTGTCCCACTTGTTGATTCTTCACAAAAAAATACAGTTTTATATCTTTATGTTTGAAGCCTGAAATGTGGCAAAAGGTCGCAAAGTTCAAGGGGGCCGAATACTTTCGCAAGGCACTGTACATACACACACACATAAACACCCAAACACATACACACACTTGGTGTCGTATTGGGCGAAGGATAGCCTTTAGATTGGCCATTCTCATCACAAACCAGTTGCTGGAGACAATGTCTCCGAAGGCAGAGAAGGTGTCGTACACACTTTTGTTGCAGATGATCTTGTCCAGGTTCTTGACAAATGTGTTTCCTACCCCGCTCTTCCTCAGAGATGAGGTCACGCTGAGACCACAGGCCCCATGTTGGTCTTCCATGGATGGTTTCAAAGTTCATCGTGTCCAGCTGGGTTAACGTAGTTCACCTGAGAGGATCGGCAGGTGATTTTGTCCCTAACAACCTGGAGTATATCCCTAATAGGACTGAAATTGTAAAACAAAACGCGTCAGTCACCTCAGGGTAAAGATCACCAAGGTACAGGGAGGCCCTGGGGTTTCTGGGAACGCTGGGAGCCATGTATGACGAAGCATACATTCTTATGCTGTCCACGTTGGTTTGCAGGCAAATCCTGCTGCTGATGATGAAAATCCTACTGCTGATGATATAAATCCTACTGCTGATGATGATATAAATACTACTGCTGATGATGATATAAATCCTACTGCTGATGATGATATACATCCTGCTGCTGCTGATGATATACATCCTGCTGCTGATGATATACATCCTACTGCTGATGATGATATACATCCTGCTGCTGATGATGATATACATCCTGCTGCTGATGATGATATACATCCTGCTGCTGATGATATAAATCCTACTGATGATGATATAAATCCTGCTGATGATGATATAAATCCTGCTGCTGATGATGATGTAAATCCTGCTGCTGATGATGATGTAAATCCTGCTGCTGATGATGATATAAATCCCACTGCTGATGATATAAATCCTACTGCTGATGATGTAAATCCTGCTGCTGGTGATGTAAATCCTGCTGCTGCTGATGATATAAATCCCGCTGCTGCTGATGATGTGTATCCTACTGCTGATGATGATGTAAATCTTACTGCTGATGATATAAATCCTACTGCTGATGATATAAATCCTCATTGATGATGATATAAATCCTGCTGCTGATGATATAAATCCTGCTGATGATGATGTAAATTATTTGTGATGTAAATCCTGCTGCTGCCGATGATATAAATCCTGCTGATGATGATGTAAATCTTGCTACTCCTGATGATATAAATCCTGCTGATGATGATGTAAATCCTGCTGCTGCTGATGATATAAATCCTGCTGCTGAAGATGATGTAAATCCTACTGCTGCTGATGATGTAAATCCTGCTGATGATGATGTAAATCCTGCTGCTGCCGATTATATAAATCCTGCTGATGATGATGTAAATCCTGCTACTCCTGATGATATAAATCCTGCTGATGATGATGTAAATCCTGCTGCTGCTGATGATATAAATCCTGCTGCTGAAGATGATGTAAATCCTACTGCTAATGATGATGTAAATCCTACTGCTGATGATGTAAATCCTGCTACTCCTGATGATATAAATCCTGCTACTCCTGATGATATAAATCCTGCTGCTGATGATATAAATCCTACTGTTGATGATGATGATATAAATCCTACTGCTGATGATGTAAATCCTACTGCTGATGATGATATAAATCCTACTGCTGCTGCTGATGATGTAAATCCTGCTACTGATGATATAAATCCTACTGCTGATGATGATGTAAATCCTGCTACTGATGATATAAATCCTACTGCCGATGATGTAAATCCTACTGCTGATGATGATGTAAATCCTGCTACTGATTATATAAATCATACTGTTGATGATATAAATCTTACTGCTGCTGCTGCTGATGTAAATCCTGCTACTGATGATATAAATCCTACTGCTACTGATGATATAAATCCTACTGCCGATGATGATATAAATCCTACTGCCGATGAAGATGTAAATCCTGTTGCCGATGATGATGTAAATCCTGCTGCTGATGATGTCAATTCTGCTGCTGGTGATGTCAATCCTGCTGCTGCTGATGTCAATCCTGCTGCTGGTGATGTCATTCTGCTGCTGGTGATGTCAATCCTGCTGCTGCTGATGTCAATCCTGCTGCTGATGATGTCAATCCTGCTGCTGATGGTGTAAATCCTGCTGCTGATGGTCATATAAATCCTGCTACTGCTGATGATGATATAAATCCTGCTGCTGCTGATCATATAAATCCTGCTACTGCTGATGATGATATAAATCCTGCTGCTGCTGATCATATAAATCCTGCTGCTGCTGATCATATAAATCCTGCTACTGCTGATGATCATATAAATCCTGCTGTTGATGATGTAAATCCTACTGCTGATGATCATATAAATCCTGCTGCTGCTGATCATATAAATCCTGCTGCTGATGATATAAATCCTGCTACTGCTGATGTAAATCCTGCTACTGCTGATGATGTAAATCCTGCTGCGGATGATATAAATCCTGCTGCTGCTGATGATATAAGTCCTGCTGCTGATGATGTTGGGGAAAAAAAGATCTTGAAAAGTTGACGTTTTAGCTGTTGATTGTTGATTGCTTAAGATATCAAAATGTCAGGTGTTAGAACCCCTGGAACCCCCTCGTTTGTTGTCATAAGTCATATTAGATCAAATAAAATCTATCCAATTAGATTACTTTATTTATTGCACCATAGTCAGTTAGATTGCATGATTTACATTGCAAATGTAAATAAATAAATAAAACATAAATCAGGTAAAAAATTATCTATTTAGCTTACACATAAATAGCCAATAACCTGTTAAAAACAACAATTTGTACAGCAGGACTCCCCAGTTCAGCTTTCCATTTCAGTTTCATAGATTTATTTGAGTTAAAATTACATTGTTGATTATATTTACAGTTTTCAACAAAATAGTAGACCTACGGTGGAATCAGTTTCTACACATTGTTTTGTCTTCTGTGTTGGACTCCATCCATCATCATGTTATACATCATCCTCGGCCTACGACTGAAGTCATACAGTTTAACCACTGTGTGTATGTGCATATACATAGGTTTTGCAGGTACCCCAGGCTACCTATCTCCAGAGGTACTGAGGAAAGAGGCTTATGGTAAACCTGTAGACATCTGGGCTTGTGGTGAGTATAGAGCACTACAGTAACACTATATTATATATGTATCTGTCTCATCCCTTTCTCCATCTCTCTCTCTCTCATCAGTATCTCCTCCCCTTCTCTCACCACTCAACGTGTGTGTGTGTGTGTGTGTGTGTGTGTGTGTGTGTGTGTGTAGGTGTGATCTTGTACATCCTGCTAGTGGGGTATCCTCCATTTTGGGATGAGGACCAACACAAACTCTATCAGCAAATTAAAGCAGGAGCTTATGACGTGAGTAACACACACACACACACACACACACACACACACACACACACACGCGCGCACATTTGTTTGACAAAAGGGAGTATGTGTGTGTGTAGTTTCCGTCTCCAGAATGGGACTCAGTGACTCCAGAAGCCAAGAACCTGATTAACCAGATGTTGACCATTAACCCTGCCAAGAGGATCACTGCCCAGGAGTCCCTCAAACACCCATGGGTCTCCGTAAGTACACACACACACACACACACACACACACACACTTTTCCTCTCGGTTTCCCTGTTTGACATTGTCTCTCTCTTTCTCTCTTTCCAGCAACGCTCCACCGTGGCATCCATGATGCACAGACAGGAGACAGTGGAATGCCTGAAGAAGTTCAACGCCCGGAGGAAACTCAAGGTCTGTTCTCTCTTAATGATTTCATCATCACTAGGAATACTGGAGTAATCTCTGAGCCTTCTCACATCTACACAACACCCTAACAACCTACCACTCACCCTTCCCTCTGTCTCTGTCTCTCTCTTCTCTCGAGTCAATTCAATTTAAGGCACTTTATTGGTATAGGAAACATTGGTTAACATTGCCAAAGCAAGTGAAGTAGATAATATACAAAGTGAAATAAACAATAAAAATCAACAGTAAACATTACATTCACAGATGTTCCAAAATAATAAAGACATTTCAAATGTCATATTATATACAGTTGAAGTTGGAAGTTTACATTTATTTATTTATTTTATTTCACCTTTATTTAACCAGTTAGGCAGTTGCAAAGTTCTCATTTGCAACTGCGACCTGGCCAAGATAAAGCGTAGCAATTCGACACATACAACAACACAGAGTTACACATGGAATAAACAAAACATACAGTAGAACAAAAGAAAACAAAAAGTCTATATACAGTGAGTGCAAATGAGGTAAGTTAAGGAAATAAATAGGCCATGGTGGCGAAGTAATTACAATATAGCAATTAAACACTGGAATGGTAGATCGGCAGAAGATGAATGTGCAGGTAGAGATACTGGGGTGCAAAGGAGCAAAATAAATAAATACCAGTATGGGGATGAGGTAGGTAGATAGATGGGCTGTTTAAAGATAGGCTATGTACAGGTGCAGTGATCTGTAAACTGCTCTGACAGCTGGTGCTTAAAACTAGTGAGGGAGATGTGAGTCTCCAGCTTCAGAGATTTTTGCAATTCGTTCAAGTCATAGGCAGCAGAGAACTGGAAGGAAAGACGACCAAAGGAGGAATTGGCTTTGGGGATGTACCTGCTGGAGCACGTGCTACGAGTGGGTGCTGCTATGGTGACCAGTGAGCTGAGATAAGGCGGGGCTTTACCTAGCAGAGTCTTGTAGATAACCTGTATGAAGCGAGGGCCAACCAACGAGAGCGTACAGGTCGCAATGGTGGGTAGTGTATGGGGCTTTGGTGACAAAACGGATGGCACTGTGATAGACTGCATCCAGTTTGTTGAGTAGAGTGTTGGAGGCTATTTTATAGATGACATCACCGAAGTCGAGGATCGGTAGGATGGTCAGTTTTACGAGGGTATGTTTGGCAGCATGAGTGAAGGATGCTTTGTTGCGATATAGGAAGCCGATTCTAGATTCAATTTTGGTTTGGAGATGCTTAATGTGAGTCTGGAAGGAGAGTTTATAGTCTAACCAGACACCCAGGTATTTGTAGTTGTCCACGTATTCTAAGTCAGAGCCGTCCAGAGTAGTGATGCTGGACGGGCGAGCAGGTGCGGGCAGTGATCGATTGAAGAGCATGCATTTAGTTTTACTTGCGTTTAAGAGCAGTTGGAGGCCACAGAAGGAGAGTTGTGGCATTGAGGATTGTCTGGATGTTAGTTAACACAGTGTCCAAGGAGGGGCCAGAAGTATACAGAATTGTGTCGTCTGCGTAGAGTTGGATCAGAGAATCACCAGCAGCAAGAGCAACATCATTGATGTATACAGAAAAGAGAGTCTGCCCGAGAATTGAACCCTGTGGCACCCCCATAGAGACTGTCAGAGGTCCGGACAACAGGCCCTCCGATTTGACACACTGAACTCTATACACCTTAGCATACATACATACATACATACATACATACATACATACATACACCTTAGCAAAATACATTTAAACTCAGTTTTTCACAATTTCTGACATTTAATCCTAGTAATAATTCCCTGTCTTAGGTCAGTTAGGTTCACCACTTTTTTTTAAGAATATGAAATGTCAGAATAATAGTAGAGAGAATAATTTATTTCAGCTTGTATTTCTTTCATCACATACCCTGTGGGTCAGAAGTTTACATGCACTCAATTAGTATTTGGTAGCATTGCCTTTCAATTGTTTAACTTGGATCAAACGTTTCGGGTAGCCTTCTACAAGCTTCCCACAATAAGTTGGGTGAATTTTGGCCCATTCCTCCTGACAGAGCTGGTGTAGCTGAGTCAGACTTGTAGGCCTCTTTGCTCGCACATGCTTTTTCAGTTCTGCCCACAAATGTTCTATAGGATTGAGGTCAGGGCTTTGTGATGGCCACTCCAATACCTTGACTTTGTTGTCCTTAAGCCATTTTGCTAGAACTTTGGAAATATGCTTGGGTTCAATGTCCATTTGGAAGACCCATTTGCAACCAAGCTTTAACTTCCTGACTGATGGCTTCTTCCTTGCTGAGCGGTCTTCAGGTTATGTCGATATAGGACTTGTTTTACTGTGGATTTAGATACTTTTGTACCTGTTTCCTCCAGCATCTTCTCAAGGTCCTTTGTTGATGTTCTGGGATTGATTTGCACTTTTCGCACCAAAGTATGTTCATCTCTAGGAGACAGAAAGCGTCTCCTTCTTGAGCGGTATGACGGCTGTGTGGTCCCGTGGTGTCCTCAGACAGAAGGTCTGGGGCGTGCTGGGGGTATTATTATGTGGCTGGGTGACCCTAGTTAGTCCTCAGACAGAAGGTCTGGGGCGTGCTGGGGGTATTATTATGTGGCTGGGTGACCCTAGTTAGTCCTCAGACAGAAGGTCTAGGGCGTGCTGGGGGTATTATTATGTGGCTGGGTGACCCTAGTTAGTCCTCAGACAGAAGGTCTGGGGCGTGCTGGGGGTATTATTATGTGGCTGGGTGACCCTAGTTAGTCCTCAGACAGAAGGTCTGGGGCGTGCTGGGTGTATTATTATGTGGCTGGGTGACCCTAGTTAGTCCTCAGACAGAAGGTCTAGGGCGTGCTGGGGGTATTATTATGTGGCTGGGTGACCCTAGTTAGTCCTCAGACAGAAGGTCTAGGGCGTGCTGGGGGTATTATTATGTGGCTGGGTGACCCTAGTTAGTCCTCAGACAGAAGGTCTGGGGCGTGCTGGGGGTATTATTATGTGGCTGGGTGACCCTAGTTAGTCCTCAGACAGAAGGTCTGGGGCGTGCTGGGTGTATTATTATGTGGCTGGGTGACCCTAGTTAGTCCTCAGACAGAAGGTCTGGGGCGTGCTGGGGGTATTATTATGTGGCTGGGTGACCCTAGTTAGTCCTCAGACAGAAGGTCTAGGGCATGCTGGGTGTATTATTATGTGGCTGGGTGACCCTAGTTAGTCCTCAGACAGAAGGTCTGGGGCGTGCTGGGGGTATTATTATGTGGCTGGGTGACCCTAGTTAGTCCTCAGACAGAAGGTCTGGGGCGTGCTGGGTGTATTATTATGTGGCTGGGTGACCCTAGTTAGTCCTCAGACAGAAGGTCTGGGGCGTGCTGGGTGTATTATTATGTGGCTGGGTGACCCTAGTTAGTCCTCAGACAGAAGGTCTAGGGCGTGCTGGGGGTATTATTATGTGGCTGGGTGACCCTAGTTAGTCCTCAGACAGAAGGTCTAGGGCGTGCTGGGTGTATTATTATGTGGCTGGGTGACCCTAGTTAGTCCTCAGACAGAAGGTCTGGGGCGTGCTGGGGGTATTATTATGTGGCTGGGTGACCCTAGTTAGTCCTCAGACAGAAGGTCTAGGGCGTGCTGGGGGTATTATTATGTGGCTGGGTGACCCTAGTTAGTCCTCAGACAGAAGGTCTGGGGCGTGCTGGGTGTATTATTATGTGGCTGGGTGACCCTAGTTAGTCCTCAGACAGAAGGTCTAGGGCGTGCTGGGGGTATTATTATGTGGCTGGGTGACCCTAGTTAGTCCTCAGACAGAAGGTCTAGGGCGTGCTGGGTGTATTATTATGTGGCTGGGTGACCCTAGTTAGTCCTCAGACAGAAGGTCTGGGGCGTGCTGGGGGTATTATTATGTGGCTGGGTGACCCTAGTTAGTCCTCAGACAGAAGGTCTAGGGCGTGCTGGGTGTATTATTATGTGGCTGGGTGACCCTAGTTAGTCCTCAGACAGAAGGTCTAGGGCGTGCTGGGTGTATTATTATGTGGCTGGGTGAACCTAGTTAGTCCTCAGACAGAAGGTCTAGGGCGTGCTGGGGGTATTATTATGTGGCTGGGTGACCCTAGTTAGTCCTCAGACAGAAGGTCTAGGGCGTGCTGGGGGTATTATTATGTGGCTGGGTGACCCTAGTTGGTCCTCAGACAGAAGGTCTAGGGCGCGCTGTGTGTTTGGACACCAGAGTTTAGACACCCTGTGTTTGGACACCAGAGTTTAGACACCCTGTGTTTGGACACCAGAGTTTAGACACCCTGTGTTTGGACACCAGAGTTTAGACACCCTGTGTTTGGACACCAGAGTTTAGACACCCTGTGTTTGGACACCAGAGTTTAGACACCCTGTGTTTGGACACCAGAGTTTAGACACCCTGTGTTTGGACACCAGAGTTTAGACACCCTGTGTTTGGACACCAGAGTTTAGACACCCTGTGTTTGGACACCAGAGTTTAGACACCCTGTGTTTGGACACCAGAGTTTAGACACCCTGTGTTTGGACACCAGACTTTAGACACACTGTGTTTGGACACCAGAGTTTAGACACCCTGTGTTTGGACACCAGAGTTTAGACACCCTGTGTTTGGACACCAGAGTTTAGACACCCTGTGTTTGGACACCAGAGTTTGGACACCAGAGTTTAGACACACTGTGTTTGGACACCAGAGTTTAGACACCCTGTGTTTGGACACCAGAGTTTAGACACCCTGTGTTTGGACACCAGAGTTTAGACACCCTGTGTTTGGACACCAGAGTTTAGACACCCTGTGTTTGGACACCAGAGTTTAGACACCCTGTGTTTGGACACCAGAGTTTAGACACCCTGTGTTTGGACACCAGACATTTTTTCTTGTATATATTTCCTGTTTGAGTCCATAAGGAGAACAATCTGTGTCTTGTGTTTGTCCTCAGTTGGTGTGTGTGTGGGGGGTGGGTTGTCAGGAGGGCTATCAGGGTTGCTGATGGGGGTTGCTCAGCGGGGGTGGGATCCTCTGGGCTTGGGGTTCTTCATTTGTTGGGATTCTTCATTTGTCTGTCCCGCTGTGATGTCAACGTGGTCAGGGTCTGGGGGGGACTGTTCTCCTGTGATGTTAACGTGGTCAGGGTCTGGGGGGACTGTTCTGCTGTGATGTCAACGTGGTCAGGGTCTGGGGGGGACTGTTCTGCTGTGATGTCAATGTGGTCAGGGTCTGGGGTAGACTGTTCTGCTGTGATGTTAACGTGGTCAGGGTCTGGGGGGGACTGTTCTGCTGTGATGTTAACGTGGTCAGGGTCTGGGGGGGACTGTTCTGCTGTGATGTTAACGTGGTCAGGGTCTGGGGGGGACTGTTCTGCTGTGATGTTAACGTGGTCAGGGTCTGGGGGGGACTGTTCTGCTGTGATGTTAACGTGGTCAGGGTCTGGGGGGGACTGTTCTGCTGTGATGTCAACGTGGTCAGGGTCTGGGGGGGACTGTTCTGCTGTGATGTCGACGTGGTCAGGGTCTGGGGTAGACTGTTCTGCTGTGATGTCAACGTGGTCAGGGTCTGGGGTGGACTGTTCTGCTGTGATGTCAACGTGGTCAGGGTCTGGGGGGGACTGTTCTGCTGTGATGTTAACGTGGTCAGGGTCTGGGGGGGACTGTTCTGCTGTGATGTCAACGTGGTCAGGGTCTGGGGGGGACTGTTCTGCTGTGATGTCAACGTGGTCAGGGTCTGGGGGGGACTGTTCTGCTGTGATGTTAACGTGGTCAGGGTCTGGGGGGGGACTGTTCTGCTGTGATGTCGACATGGTCAGGGTCTGGGGTGGACTGTTCTGCTGTGATGTCAACGTGGTCAGGGTCTGGGGTGGACTGTTCTGCTGTGGTGTCGCAACTTTTGTTCGGGAGCTGAGGTGGGCTGTTCTGCTGGCTTCTCTGCGGGGGTGGCCACCTCTCTAATGGGTTGTTCTCTGTCACACGCCACCCCCTAACCCTCTCCTCCAGCAGTCTGATCCTCTCCTCTAGTGCTCTGTTCTCCTGCTCTTTCTCCTGTAGATGTTGTCTAACCACAGTCCAGAGTGCAGATATGTCCCTCTCCACCTCCAGCATTCTGGGTCTGGTTAAGGGGTTGTTGTTGTGCTGGACTGGTGTCTGGGTGTGTGCTGACTGGAGTGTAATCACCTGCTGTTCCAGCTCCACTTGCCTTACCTCAAGCTGGGTTAATGTATCCCTTATTTCAATGAGGGAGTAGTACTCTGTGAAGGGAGGTTGACTTTCCACTTGGGGTTGCTCATCTGTGGGTTTATGTAATGAAGAGGGCTGGTCTGACCCGCTCGGGGTGGGGGTATCTTTCTCAACGGAGAGCTTCTCCTGAGCTATTTCTTTGATTAGGTGAATGTCCAGCTGAAACTGTTTGCGGTTTCCCTGTACCATTACTGTTCCAGACTTATAGAGATTTATATTAGCTGACTCAGAGTCCTCGTTGTCTAGTATCATGAGTTTCCACCCGTCGGTAACTCATGATATATGATATAGCACTGTGGAATGCCAGGGGATGGTCTGCGTGGAAGATAAGGTTGCTTATGTTCCCAATTTCACAACAGTCAGCAAAAAGGGAACAATAATAATAATAATTTTTGGTAGTTGTAAGCCTTCTAGGTAATTCTGTCCAAAATCAGGTTGTAGGTTTTGAGTTTTGATTTGGAGTGAAGGTTATGTTCTGGAGGGTGGAATCCTGTAATGTCCCTACCAACAAATCTAAGTTTATCCAACTCTAAATCTATCCTTTAAAGAACATGCTGAAAAATGCAGGAGCTTATCTGCTCATGACCTCTTTCTCTCTATAGCTCTCTCTATAGCTCTCTCTCTCTCTTTCTCTGTAGCTCTCTCTCTCTCTGTCTCTCTCACCCCGTACATCTCGCTCTCTCCTCCCTTCTCCCTCTCTCTCCCTCCCCTCAATATCTCTCTCTCCTCCCTTCTCCCCCTCTCTCTCTCCCTCACCTCCATATCTCTCTCTCTCCCTCCCCTCCATCTCTCTCTCCCTCCCCTACATCTCTCTCTCCCTCCTCTCTCTCTCTCTCTCCCTCCTCTCTCTATCTCTCTCTCTCCCTCCTCTCTATCTCTCTCTCTCCCTCCCCTCCATCGCTCTCTCCCTCCCTTCCACCTATCTCTCTCTCTCCCTCCCTTCCACCTATCTCTCTCTCTCCCTCCCCTCTCTCTCTCTCTCTCTCCCTCCCCTCCCTTGCTCTCTCTCTCACTCCTCTCTATTTCTCTCTCACTCCCCTCCATCACTCTCTCTCCCTCCCTTCCATATCTCTCTCTCCCTCCCTTGCAAAACTCTCTTTCCCTCCCTTCCATCTCTCTCTCCCCCTCCATCTCTCCCTCTCCCTCCCTCCCCTCCATCTCTCTCTTCCTCCCTCCCATCCATATCTCTCCCTCCTCCCTATCTCTCTCTCCCTCCCATCCATCTCTCTCTCCCTCCTCTCCCTATCTCTCTGTCCCTCCCCTCCATCTCTCTCTCCCTCCATATCTCTCTTCCTCCCTCCCATCCATATCTCTCCCTCCTCCCTATCTCTCTCTCCCTCCCATCCATCTCTCTCTCCCTCCTCTCCCTATCTCTCTGTCCCTCCCCTCCATCTCTCTCTCCCTCCATATCTCTCTTCCTCCCTCCCATCCATGTCTCTCCCTCCTCCCTATCTCTCTCTCCCTCCCATCCATCTCTCTCTCCCTCCTCCCTATCTCTCTGTCCCTCCCCTCCATCTCTCTCTCCCTCCATATCTCCCATGCCATGATAGATGGATTGGTGCCTTTCTCCATTCATAGAGGATGATGTCTGGATGATGTGGCCAGACATATGGATTCTGCTAGTATGTTTAGATGAGCTGGAACAGACTGGTTCATGTATGTTACACTGGGAATAAATGGTGCCATATTCCCTATATAGTGCACTACTTTTTCCCAGGGTCTATAGGGTCCGTAGTGTACGTACTATATAGGGAATAGGTTGCCATTTGGAAGGCGGGGAATGTGTGTTTGAGACCAAGGCTATATGTCATGAGGAGTGGATCGATAATACTGCTGCATCTGGAAAGGAAGGAACACACACACAAGAAACACAGCCTGTTAGTGTATGTGTGTACACAGGCTAGCCATTCTTATTGTATGGTGTCCACGTGATCACACATGCTCTTAGTTAGTTAAAGACATGTTACGGATCTTCTACCATGATCACACATGCTCTTAGTTAGTTAAAGACATGTTACGGATCTTCTACCATGATCACACATGCTCATAGTTAGTTAAAGACATGTTACGGATCTTCTACCATGATCACACATGCTCATAGTTAGTTAAAGACATGTTACGGATCTTCTACCATGATCACACATGCTCATAGTTAGTTAAAGACATGTTACGGATCTTCTACCATGATCACACATGCTCTTAGTTGGTTAAAGACATGTTACGGATCTTCTATCATGATCACACATGCTCATAGTTAGTTAAAGACATGTTACGGATCTTCTACCATGATCACACATGCTCTTAGTTGGTTAAAGACATGTTACGGATCTTCTATCATGATCACACATGCTCATAGTTAGTTAAAGACATGTTACGGATCTTCTACCATGATCACACATGCTCTTAGTTGGTTAAAGACATGTTACGGATCTTCTACTAAGTATGTTTTAAACCTCCCGCCTTGGGCTGGATGTGTTAATGTGTAGTTCATACATGCATAATAGAACTTAAATTAGCCACAAAATTCCAAGTTTGAAATCAACTGTTTTATGGATGCTGTGTGGTGCCATTTCCCCTACATTTACCCACACATGGGCCATAGGGATGTGCACAGTTATTCAAATATTAGAACTGACATTAGGATTTGAATAGTTTTTGTCATGAAAAATATATATTACAGGCCTATTAACATTAAAAAAGCTTTTTTTAAATAAAGTAAAAATATCCATGTGACGTTGTTACATACAAGGATATACCACGTCATTTGAAATTATTCATTTAATAACACAACAAACTTTTCAATGTAGTTTATATGACGTGCACGGTTGCTTATTGTTAATGTTGGCCAATTAAAGAGGCAAAGAGGCTCAACGTGTAGTGAGTGGAGTGAGATTTAATCTAATGCAATACAAAATTACGGAATTAACAGTTTGCGAAATGAGAAGGAGTAGGCTACAACGAGCAACCAACAGGTATGCTGTTGTTTTCTCTGAATGGGATTGGGAAAGTGCAGCATGTAGCCACAATTAGCATAGCTAGTTACAATTAGCCTAGCTCGCTACTATTAGCCTAACTAGCGACAATTAGCCTAGCTAGGATATCCAACAAAACTTCATGGCACTATTCGAATAGTACAATTATTTCAGACCCCCATCCCTAGTGGGCCAGCCCCCTAGCAATTCGAGTTTCAGGCAATGGACTTCAGCTTCTCACCATTTTAACAGCTAGCTAGTTAAATAAAGGTTAAATAAATACAAATAAATAAAAAGCTAGCACGATAGAGCAATGGCGTGGTGCACATAACTGCACATTGTCGGGGACCACTTTTGGTTAGTGGGGATTACATTGAGACTACTGGCTAAAAAGTATGCAAAACTACCGAAGAATCTCTTTAATGTTCATTGATAAAATCTTCAACTATAATAGTATGAGTGGGTTATAAGTCTTCCTGGTGAATGGAAAGGGTCTGTAATAGTCCTCTCTCAATTCAATACTCTCTCTCTCTCTCTTCTGTCCATAGGGAGCCGTCCTAACTGCTATGCTGGTGACGAGGAATTTCTCTGGTAAATGTGTGTGTCATACATAAACACTTACACGCATGCACACACACGCATGCATGCACGCCACAGACAACCACGTGTGCACACAAACACACACGCACACACACACAAACACACACGCACACACACACAGAGACACATGCACACACACACAGAGACACATGCACACACACACACAGAGACACATGCACACACACACAGAGACACATGCACACACACACAGAGACACATGCACACACACACAGAGACACATGCACACACACACAGAGACACACACACAGAGACACACGCACACACACACAGAGACACACGCACACACACACAGAGACACACACACACACACACACACACACACACACACACACACAGACACACACACAGAGACACATGCACACACACACACAGACACACACACACAGAGACACATGCACACACACACACAGACACACACACACAGAGACACATGCACTTGCTCTCTTTCTCTCTCCACAAGCACAAAAAGAAATGTCATGAGATGTTGTCATTATCACAAACTGATCGGAAGACTTTAGTCTCCCATTATGAAGGACTTTACTAAGTTTGATTACAATGGTAAGCTGCATGGTTCATAACATGTCCCTGTTCCTCTGGACGAACACGGTGTCTGCCGACCAAGGTAAGAGGGGTGAGAGACTTCTCAATGGAAACAGATGTCACCATGTCATTGGATTTAGGTTAAAAGATGGGGGAAAAAAATATGAAATTCCCTGACGTTGATTACTTTTTACACTTTGATTCAACATCATCACATAGATTTGTTTTATGTTGAAATGTTTTTGCCCTTGACTCACTTTGATGAAACTTAACTGGGACTTGGGTAATATGACTTCAATCTGACATACTCTTCACACTGACACTCTCCTCTCTTCTCTTCCCTCACTCCTTCCCCTTTTCTGTCCTTTGCTTTCACTTGCTCTCTGTCTTTCTCTCTCTCTCTCGCTCTCTCTGTGTCAGTCGGTAGACAGTCTACATCTCCTGCGTCAATCACTACTGTTCCTGCAACTGCTGCTGGGATAGTGGAGCAAGGTATCTTCTTCCATCCCTCGCTTCTATACCTCCTCCTGTTACACAATTATACCGTCTCTCCTCTCTTCTTCTTATCTCCTCTCCCTCGCACTTCCTTCCTCATCCTTCCCTTTTGCACTCCTTTTGTCCTTCCTCTCCTGCACCACCTCTCTATCCTCCCTCCCTCCCTCCCTCCCTCCCTCCCTCCCTCCCTCCCTCCCTCCCTCCCTCCCTCCCTCCCTCCCTCCCTCCCTCCCTCCCTCCCTCCCTCCCTCCCTCCCTCCCTCCCTCCCTCCCTCCCTCCCTCCCTCCCTCCCTCCCTCCCTCCCTCTAACATGCTTTAGTCTTTTGTATCTTTGGGCTGGAGTCCTTTTTTGTTTAACATTCTCTGCCTGTGTTTTGTCCCTCATGAGCAGTATGTGAGGTGTGTGTGAGGTGTCTTTGATGTGTGTGAGATACAAGCTGTGGAGAGATAGAGTTCTTTCTGTGTTCAGACTCTTCCAGGCCAAAGCTCAGGATTCTCCTCCCACTCAACAGTTATGTGTTGCTATGGTGATTAATCAGTGTCAGCACCAGAGCTTCCTGTGTTCTCACCTCTCTATCTCGCTCACTTGCTCACTCACTCACTCACTCTCTCTCTCTCTCTCTCTCTCTCTCTCTCTCTCAGCCCCCCCCCCCCCCCCCCCCCCCCACCCGCCGCCTCTGGTTATTAATACAGAATACAGAAAGATTCATAAACCTTCCTGCAAGCATTTATGAGTGTGTGTGTTTATGATCAGTTTATATTGTAATGTAAAGTGTTTGTGTATCATCATTTGCATGGCTCTCCTTACTGAATTATATCCCTGTATTATTTTCCTGGTGAGGAATCCCCTAATGTTAATCTGAATGAATCCCACCTGCCTCAGAGATGAACAAAACCATTATTATACACCTGCTTCTCCATTTCATATTCCACTACACTTTTACCTCTAATCCCCTGTGTGTGTTTGTGTATGTGTGTGTGTGCGTGTGTGTGTGTGCGTGTGTGTGCTATCCCTGATGGACTGTGCTGATCCCTTGCTTTGGGCAGTGGTTCAGGTTCAGGGTTAATGAGTGTCAGTTGGATAGAGGTTTTTGTGCATGTGTGTGTATGAATGTGTGTGCTTGTGTGTGTGTGTGTGTGTGTGTGGTGGGGGTGGGGGGGGGTTTATGAGAGATAGTTACAGTACAAAGTAGATCACTGTTGTCTCAGTGAGAATGTGTGTGTGTGTGCGATTCTAAATGTTTTAGTGTGCTCATTTGTAGGGGTTTACAGTAGTTTGTGTGTGTATGAGCTTTAGTGGGTGTGTTGGCACTGTTTAGAGTTTGGCTTTTCAGTGTGTTCGCTTTCGAGAGTTCTGTGTGTGTGAGAGAGGGTTTAGTTAGTTTAGTGTGTGTGTTAGCTAGCTTGGGGATAGCTAGGTGTCGACACTTGTGCGTGTGTGTGTGAGGTGTGTTTTAGCAATAGAGTGTATAGGATGACTACTCTACCCTCTGAGACTGTCTTCTCAATCTCCTTGGCAGCCAAGAGTCTCCTCAACAAGAAGGCTGACGTCAAGGTAAGATACATAAACACGTGTATCCTCCCCTCTCCTCCCCTCTCCTCTCTTCTCCTCTCTCTTCTCATCTCTCTTTTCATCTCTCTTCTCTTCTCAGCTCTCTTCTCCTCTCTCTGCTCCTCTCTCTGCTCCTCTCTCTGCTCCTCTCTCTTCTCCTCTCTTCTCCTCATCTCTCTTTTCATCTCTCGTATCCTCTCTCTTCTCCTCTCCTCTCCTCTCTCTTCTCATCTCTCTTCTCCTATCTTCTCCTCTCCTCTCTTCTCATCTCGCTCTTCTCCTCTCTCTTCTCTCTCTTTCTCTCCCACCTCCTACAATTGGCAGTGTTATGTGGTGTTGTATTGTGTTTTGTGGGCATGCTGTTTGGGTGTGAGTGTGTGTTTATTACTGCTCGTTGTGTACACTGCGTGCTGTCTGTGTCAGCTGTTTGTGTGTGTGTAGCCTATTAGTCTGACTATCCAGCGTAGTCTGATGCACTGTAGCTTCAGTTACTTTAGCTATGTAGTTAAAATGTTCTATTCATGTGCACTGTCAGCGGTCAAACCCACCATAGATATAACATACGCTGTTCTATAGACCTCTATGGGTCAAACTCTCAGGACAGCAATGGATGTGTACAGTAGACTCCAATAGTCATGTTTATGGTAGGGTTTGGTTGTTTATGGTAGGGTTTGGTTGTTTATGGTAAGGTTTGGTTGTTTATGGCAAAATGTGATTGTTTATAGTACGGTTTTGTTGTTTATGGTAAGGTTTGGTTGTTATAATAAGGTTTTATGGTAAGGTTTTGTTGTTTATGGTAAGGTTTGGTTGTTTATGGTAAGGTTTGGTTGTCTATAATAAGGTTTGGTTGTTTATGGTAAGGTTTGGTTGTTTATGGTAAGGTTTGGTTGTTTATGGTAAGGTTTGGTTGTTTATAATAAGGTTTGGTTGTTTATAGTAAGGTTTTATGGTAAGGTTTGGTTGTTTATGTTAAGGTTTGGTTGTTTATAATAAGGTTGGATTGTTTGCCGTAACGTTTGGTTGTTTGCGGTAAGGTTTGGTTGTTTATGGTAAGGTTTGGTTGTTTATGGTAAGGTTTGGTTGTTTATGGTAAGGTTTGGTTGTTTATGGTAAGGTTTGGTTGTTTATGGTAAGGTTTGGTTGTTTATGTTAAGGTTTGGTTGTTTATAGTAAGGTTTGGTTGTTTATGGTAAGGTTTGGTTGTTTATGGTAAGGTTTGGTTGTTTATGGTAAGGTTTGGTTGTTTATAATAAGGTTGGATTGTTTGCAGTAAGGTTTGGTTGTTTGCGGTAAGGTTTGGTTGTTTATGGTAAGGTTTGGTTGTTTATGGTAAGGTTTGGTTGTTTATGGTAAAGTTTGGTTGTTTATAATAAGGTTGGATTGTTTGCAGTAAGGTTTGGTTGTTTGCGGTAAGGTTTGGTTGTTTATGGTAAGGTTTGGTTGTTTGCGGTAAGGTTTGGTTGTTTGCGGTAAGGTTTGGTTGTTTGCGGTAAGGTTTGGTTGTTTGCGGTAAGGTTTGGTTGTTTACGGTAAGGTTTGGTTGTTTGCGGTAAGGTTTGGTTGTTTGCGGTAAGGTTTGGTTGTTTACGGTAAGGTTTGGTTGTTTACGGTAAGGTTTGGTTGTTTACGGTAAGATTTGGTTGTTTATGGTAAGGTTTGGTTGTTATGGTAAAGTTTGGTTGTTTATGATAAGGTTTAGTTGTTTATGCCTAACAGAGGTTTTCATCTCCATCTTCCTCCCTCTATTTCTCCTCCCTTCATCTTTCCCTCTTTCTGTACCCTTCTTCCATCGTCCATCCCTCTCTCTCTCTGGCTGGCACGGTGTTAATCTCAGATTATTTCTCTCCACATGATTAATCTGTCGTTACGTAATCTCACTCTGCACAACCCTCCAACCCCCCCCCCCTCTCTCTCTGTTCCTCTCCTGTCTGCACTTTGCAAACAACACTGGAGCTATTTTGGTTCAAAACACAAGCACACAAGCACACACGCACACACACACACACACACACACGTGTGTTGAGTGGTGAGAGAAGGAGAGGAGAGGAGATACTGTTGAGAGAGAGAGAGAGAGAGATGGAGAAAGGGATGAGACAGATACATATATAATATAGTGTTACTGTAGTGCTCTATACTCACCACAAGCCCAGATGTCTACAGGTTTACCATAAGCCTCCTTCCTCAGTACCTCTGGAGATAGGTAGCCTGGGGTACCTGCAAAACCTATGTATATGCACATACACACAGTGGTTAAACTGTATGACTTCAGTCGTAGGCCGAGGATGATGTATAACATGATGATGGATGGAGTCCAACACAGAAGACAAAACAAGTAGAACCCTACTTCCCTCCGGGTTACCCAGTTCCTGTAGCACCCTACTTCCCCCCGGTTTACCCAGTTCCTGTAGCACCCTACTTCCTCCCGGTTTACCCAGTTCCTGTAGCACCCTACTTCCCTCCGGTTTACCCAGTTCCTGTAGCACCCTACTTCCCCCCGGTTTACCCAGTTCCTGTAGCACCCTACTTCCCCCCGGTTTACCCAGTTCCTGTAGCACCCTACTTCCCCCCGGTTTACCCAGTTCCTGTAGCACCCTACTTCCCTTCGGTTTACCCAGTTCCAGTAGCACCCTACTTCCCCCCGGTTTACCCAGTTCCTGTAGCACCCTACTTCCCCCCGGTTTACCCAGTTCCTGTAGCACCCTACTTCCCTTCGGTTTACCCAGTTCCTGTAGCACCCTACTTCCCTTCGGTTTACCCAGTTCCAGTAGCACCCTACTTCTCTCCGGGTTACACTGTTCCAGGAGAACACTACTTCTCTCCGGGTTACCCCGTTCCAGTAGCACCCTACTTCTCTCCGGGTTACCCCGTTCCAGGAGAACACTACTTCTCTCCGGGTTACCCCGTTCCAGGAGAACACTTCTTCTCTCCGGGTTACCCCGTTCCAGTAGCACCCTACTTCTCTCCGGGTTACCCTGTTCCAGGAGAACACTACTTCTCTCCGGGTTACACCGTTCCAGGAGAACCCTACTTCTCTCCGGGTTTAGGTGTGCCCTATCCCAATCCAGCAGCACCATACCCTGCTCCTGACCAGATTGCACCCTGTCCTGCACCTGCTTTGCCACTTGGCAAGTAACAGCTGATTGCCTCATCATCTCAAGCCATCGTTGCCCCATTTCGAGAGTGGCAAAGAGAGTGACTTCGCCCTCTGGACGACATGATGAACAATCACAGGCACCTGAATGAGCGGTATAAGTATCAAGTGTTTCTTGGACACCTGAAACTTCCAAGTGCTCTCCAGCTCGCCAAGGCCTACATGCATGACCCAAGACCTTATACTGCTGCCTTACAAGCCCTGCAGGATAAGTACAGTCAGCCCCACAGGATAAGTACAGTCAACCCCGCAGGATAAGTACGGCCAGCACCGCAGGATAAGTACGGTCAGCATCGCAGGATAAGTACGGTCAGCCCCGCAGGATAAGTACGGTCAGCGCCGCAGGATAAGTACAGTCAGCCCCACAGGATAAGTACGGTCAGCCCCGCAGGATAAGTACGGTCAGCCCCGCAGGATAAGTACGGTCAGCCCCGCAGGATAAGTACGGTCAGCCCCCCATCTCGTCCAGTGTAAGCTAGCCACCATCCTGAAATCCCCCGCCATCGAGCTTGATGACGTAGAAACTGATGGCTCAGAGCAGATGGCTGTGCAGCACCTCAACCTCACTACTGACTCTCACCCTCAGAGCTATTTGCCAAGATGCCTGTTACCTTTGATATTTCCCTTCTGCTCGAACTCTCCAAGAAGTACCGGATACAAATAACTTTCTGTGGACCTTTGTCCATTCGTTTCAGTCCTCAGCTCCCAGACATCAGCAGGCTTGCCACATGGAAAATCTTTGTGCAGGCAACAACATGATCCTTACACGTGGCGTCCGATTCATTCTCCAGTTCACCCAGTGAAGCGTTCCTCATCGTGGACCCTGGTGGGAAGGTGACACATACCTACCTACCCTGGAGCTGATGGATGCATCATGACTGCTGCCATCTAGGTCAAAGGTCGGCCAGTAGCCCGCCGGCTGGTACACCCCCAAAGTCCTTGCAACAAAGACGCAGGTGATCCTGCTACGCAGAACAGACTTTCTCCCTGTTTAGAATGTCTTTACATACATTAGGGGTGGCTGTGTAAGAAAGCACATCCCTTTAAGAGTGACTGATTATGTCACAGCTAGCACGAGCTCTGAGTGTCAATTCTTCCCAAGTTCTGCTCGCCAACCTCAGCTGTGGAGAGGAATGCAATAACTAACACAGTTTATGGACACACAACATTGGATAATTCTCTCGTGTCTCTCTTACCAGAGCACAATCTCCTTATCTTTGCCTACTCACAACAGTACTAAATATCATTGGTTTCACCCTCTTCATCACTAACAGTACCACTTTGAGATGAGATGAGTTTACCTACGCCGGTTTGTGTGTGTGTGTGTGTGTGTGTTCTGTCGGATGGGAAGACTACTCTCGCTGTGTTTCTGAACTTTGGGAACCAGGAAGACCGAAATAGAAGCTACAGTACCATCAGCTGCACCACTGGCATCGCTTAGCAACCATCTCAATACACACACACACACACACACACACATATTTTAAGGTATTTTTCTCATATTCTTTCTCTTTAGGCAGTAATCCACATCCGTTATATATCTATTCCATCTACGTCCATAAAGGAGCAGAATCAAAGTTTATTGTACATGCCATATTTGAATGATTACTTGTTGGATTCATTCATTGTTTATTTTTTGTTATATGATAATTTGTGTAAACCATTTTTTTTTTTTACATACAATCCACACTCATTTTCAGCATTCTTCATACCCTTCATGGTGTTCATCTCACTCTCTCCATCTCATCATCCATTCCATCACTACAACCAGAGATGGAAATCCAGTCCCAAGGTTCAGATCCTGGTGAGGATATCATTGTATCCCTCTCACCCCCGTCTTCTCTTCTCTTCTCTCATCCCCTTTTCTCCTTTCTCTCCACCTCTCCTCTTCTCTCCTCTTCCTCTTTCTTTCCTCATCTTCTCTCCTCTTTTTCCTCTTCCCTCCTCTTCTTCTCTCTCTTCACCTCCTCTCCTTTTTCTTTCCTCTTCTTCTCTCTTCACCTCTTCCCTCCTCTTCCTCTCTTTCTACTGTCCTGTTCTCTCTCCATCATCCTTTTCTCTCTTCACCTCTTCTCTCCTCTTCCTCTCTTTCTCCTGTCCTGTTATCTCTCCATCATCCTTTTCTCTCTTCTCTCATCTTCCTCTCTTTCTCCTGTCCTGTTCTCTCTCTATCCTCCTTTTCTCTCTTCACCTCTTCTCTCCTCTTTCTCCTGTCCTGTTCTCTCTCCATCATCCTTTTCTCTCTTCACCTCTTCTCTCCTCTTCCTCTCTTTCTCCTGTCCTGTTATCTCTCCATCATCCTTTTCTCTCTTCTCTCCTCTTCCTCTCTTTCTCCTGTCCTGTTCTCTCTCCATCCTCCTTTTCTCTCTTCACCTCTTCTCTCCTCTTCCTCTCTTTCTCCTGTCCTGTTCTCTCTCCATCCCCCATTTCTCTCATCACCTCTTCTCTCCTCTTCCTCTCTTCCTCCTGTCCTGTTCTCTCTCTCCATCCTCCTTTTCTCTCTTCACCTCTTCTCTCCTCTTTCTCTCTTTCTCCTGTCCTGTTCTCTCTCCATCATCCTTTTCTCTCTTCACCTCTTCTCTCCTCTTCCTCTCTTTATCCTGTCCTGTTCTCTCTCTATCCTCCTTTTCTCTCTTCCCCTCCTATCCCCTCTCCTCCCCTCTCCTCTCTCTTCCCTCCTATCCCCTCTCCTCCCCTCTCCACTCTCCCCTCCTTATCTCTTATATTCCTCCTGTTCTCCTCTCTCTTTCCCCTCTCCTCTCTATCATACTCTTTCAGTGGTCTCTACTGATGAGTCACCTGTCAGTCATTCCACCCGAGAGAGAAAGAGAGAGACAGATATGCTAATGTTGCATTGTTACGGTTGCAGTTTCACCGTGACAAACTATTATCAGACCTTGAATGAAGGGCTGGTCATTTTCCCAAACACATAATCAGTTTGTTTGTGTATGTGTGTGTGTGTTTGTACTGTATTTCCATGCCACTTGTGTGTAATTGATATGTTGTTCAGTAGCTGGTGGGCTGGTCACGTGTCGTGTGTTGTTGGCATGTTATTCTGGGGTTGTGTGTAGTTGGCATGTTATTCTGGGGTTGTGTGTAGTTGGCATGTTATTCTGGGTTTGTGTGAAGTTGGCATGTTATTCTGGGTTTGTGTGTAGTTGGCATGTTATTCTGGGTTTGTGTGAAGTTGGCATGTTATTCTGGGTTTGTGTGTAGTTGGCATGTTATTCTGGGTTTGTGTGTAGTTGGCATGTTATTCTGGGTTTGTGTGTAGTTGGCATGTTATTCTGGGTTTGTGTGTAGTTGGCATGTTATTCTGGGGTTGTGTGTTGTTGGCATGTTATTCTGGGTTTGTGTGTTGTTGGCATGTTATTCTGGGTTTGTGTGTAGTTGGCATGTTATTCTGGGGTTGTGTGTAGTTGGCATGTTATTCTGGGGTTGTGTGTAGTTGGCATGCTACTGTGGGTTTGTGTGTTGTTGGCATGTTATTCTGGGGTTGTGTGTAGTTGGCATGCTATTCTGGGTTTGTGTGTAGTTGGCATGTTATTCTGGGGTTGTGTGTAGTTGGCATGTTATTCTGGGTTTGTGTGTTGTTGGCATGTTATTCTGGGTTTGTGTGTAGTTGGCATGTTATTCTGGGTTTGTGTGTAGTTGGCATGTTATTCTGGGTTTGTGTGAAGTTGGCATGTTATTCTGGGTTTGTGTGAAGTTGGCATGTTATTCTGGGTTTGTGTGTTGTTGGCATGTTATTCTGGGTTTGTGTGTAGTTGGCATGTTATTCTGGGGTTGTGTGTAGTTGGCATGTTATTCTGGGTTTGTGTGTAGTTGGCATGTTATTCTGGGTTTGTGTGTAGTTGGCATGTTATTCTGGGTTTGTGTGAAGTTGGCATGTTATTCTGGGTTTGTGTGTTGTTGGCATGTTATTCTGGGTTTGTGTGTTGTTGGCATGTTATTCTGGGTTTGTGTGTAGTTGGCATGTTATTCTGGGGTTGTGTGTAGTTGGCATGTTATTCTGGGTTTGTGTGTAGTTGGCATGCTACTGTGGGTTTGTGTGTTGTTGGCATGTTATTCTGGGTTTGTGTGTTGTTGGCATGTTATTCTGGGTTTGTGTGTAGTTGGCATGCTACTGTGGGTTTGTGTGTTGTTGGCATGTTATTCTGGGTTTGTGTGTTGTTGGCATGTTATTCTGGGTTTGTGTGTAGTTGGCATGTTATTCTGGGGTTGTGTGTAGTTGGCATGTTATTCTGGGTTTGTGTGTAGTTGGCATGTTATTCTGGGGTTGTGTGTAGTTGGCATGTTATTCTGGGGTTGTGTGTAACTGCCATATTTTTCTGTCTGTCTGTCTGTCTGTCTGTCTGTCTGTCTGTCTGTCTGTCTGTCTGTCTGTCTGTCTGTCTGTCTGTCTGTCTGTCTGTCCGTCCGTCCGTCCGTCCGTCCGTCCGTCCGTCCGTCCGTCCGTCCGTCCGTCCGTCCGTCCGTCCGTCCGTCCGTCCGTCCGTCCGTCCGTCCGTCCTTTCCTCTTGCTCTAATGTCTGTGTTCTGGTTTATGTTGTTGGTGTTGGTCAAATACACTGAGTATACCAAACATCAGGAACACCTTCCTAATATGTTGCCCGCCCCTCCTCTCAGCCTACATTTGTCGGGGCATGGACTCTCTACAAGGTCCTTTGGGTGGTGGACTATTCTTGATACACACAGGATGTTCTTAATGTTTTGTACACTCAGTGTATATACCACGTTCTACCAAAATATTCCTGATAAGCTTTGATGTTTTTGATGGAATCGGAGTGCCTCTCACTACATCTCACACATGTTCTGTGGGTGTGTAGGATGACGGGGCTGGGATAGAGAGGAGGACCCAATCCAATTCTTGAAATCATTTGATTGATTTGATCTGCTTAGTTCTGTTCTGTTCAGTTGATCAGGCTTGTGGGTAAATGAGCTGTAGGGGGTCTATCTATCTTGGCTCAATTATTTCTAACCCCACCCACACACACTAACCAGACCCGCTGATAAACTCAATAACTTCTAACCCCACCCACACACACTAACCACACCCTCTGATAAACTCAATAACTTCTAACCCCACCCACCCACACACACTAACCACACCCTCTGATAAACTCAATAACTTCTAACCCCACCCACACACACTAACCACACCCTCTGATAAACTCAATAACTTTTAACCCCACCCACCCACACACACTAACCACACCCTCTGATAAACTCAATAACTTCTAACCCCACCCACACACACTAACCACACCCTCTGATAGGCTCAATAACTTCTAACCCCACCCACACACACTAACCAGACCCTCTGATAAACTCAATAACTTCTAACCCCACCCACACACACTAACCACACCCTCTGATAGGCTCAATAACTTCTAACCCCACCCACACACACTAACCAGACCCTCTGATAAACTCAATAACTTCTAACCCCACCCACACACACTAACCACACCCTCTGATAGGCTCAATAACTTTTAACCCCACCCACACACACTAACCAGACCCTCTGATTAACTCAATAACTTCTAACCCCACCCACACACACTAACCACACCCTCTGATAGGCTCAATAACTTCTAACCCCACCCACACACACTAACCAGACCCTCTGATAAACTCAATAACTTCTAACCCCACCCACACACACTAACCACACCCTCTGACAGGCTCAATCACTTCTAACCCCACCCACACACACTAACCACACCCTCTGACAGGCTCAATCACTTATTTTTTGCAACATTTTGTTTGATCTTTTATAAACCAAACCAAACATAGACATACAAACGACAACATCATACAAACATCAACTATATTCCACCTGCCCAGGCCCACTAGCACACACCCCCATCTCCAGCGCTGCATCACTTTCCACCACATGGCCTGAAACTGCATCATGTTGTTTCTCTCAGTAGCCCAGGCACTTTCAATATTTAAATACTAAATCATTCGATTTTTCCATCGTGTTAATGATGGCGGATTGCTTGATTTCCACATTTTCTTAAGACGAATAGAGAATCGTCCAACCCATCAGGAATCTCGCTACACCCCCATATGCAATGTCTTGAAATATGCTGTCTCAGTCACTTCTAATTCACCCTCTCACATGGTCCTCTGATAGGCTGGCTGCTCGCTAACCACACGCTCTGAGATGTACCTCATTTAGCAGACACTCTTATCTAGAGCAACTTACAATAGCAATTAGAGACATTGAACATTGAACATCTTGACCATGTTCTGTTATAATCTCCACCCGGCACAGCCAGAAGAGGACTGGCCACCCCACATAGCCTGGTTCCTCTCTAGGTTTCTTCCTAGGTATTGGCCTTTCTAGGGAGTTTTTCCTAGCCACCGTGCTTCTACACCTGCATTGCTTGCTGTTTGGGGTTTTAGGCTGGGTTTCTGTACAGCACTTTGAGATATCAGCTGATGTACGAAGGGCTATATAAATAAATTTGATTTGATTTGATTAGAGTTAAGTACCTAGGCCTAGTCGGCTCAGGAATTTGAACCAGCAATCTTCCTGTTACTAGCCCAATCGCTAGGCTACCTGCCTTATTGTCCTCCGTTCAGTCTTCTGTACATGCACAATATACTTTAAAAGCTATAACAAATGTTTAAAGGATATAATAAATGGATACCTACTGTATCCTAACATTTAATCACCTCAGAAAGAAACACAAACTTGAAAATAACAACTTACTTGAAAGTTTCAGTAATCAAAAATGACAAATTGAAAGGGGCCAAAGGCATCAAATTAACAATGAAAATACTAAATAAGATTGATTCCCCAAGATAAAATAAAAACCTGGTTTTACAACCCCATTTGAGGGTATTTATGTCAAATCATATTTTCGGACTAGGTCGTGCCAGCAGCATACCACCCTGCATACCACTGCTGCTTTGCTTTGGAAGCTAAGCAGGGTTGGTCCTGGTCAGTCCCTGGATGGGAGACCAGATGCTGCCGGAAGTGGTGTTGGAGGGCCAGTAGGAGGCACTCTTTCCTCTGGTCTAAAAAAATAAATATCCCAATGCCCCAGGGCAGTGATTGTGGACACTGCCCTGTGTAGGGTGCCGTCTTTTGGATGGGACATTAAACGGGTGTGCTGACTCTCTGAGGTCATTAAAGATCCCATGGCACTTATCGTAAGAGTAGGGGTGTTAACCCCGGTGTCCTGGCTAAATTCCCAATCTGGGGCTCTATCATCCCCCTCCTCTCCCCTGTAACTATTCCCCAGGTCGTTCCTGAAAATGAGAACGTGTTCTCAGTCAACTTACCTGGTCAAATAATGGATAAATAATCAAATAAAAGTATACTACCCAAGTTATCAAAAAAACATGGAACATTCCCCTTTAAAACAAACAGTCTATAGAGGTGTACATTTGAAGAGCAATTCCCATCATAAACAACACATGTAATAGTTATAGGTAATGTATTTGAATGATAAAAAAAAACCATGAGATTCCTTCCATGAGAGACTTAAATGTTGCAATCTAATTACTGTCAAAATAAACAACCAGGTCCAGTAGTCATCATAATTGCATTTACTTCGCCCTACATGATGTCAAATCAGAATTAGATCTAAATTGAACTATCATTAGAATTCAAATAACGACACACATCAAGAAGTACTATTATGTAGAAAACTATACACAAAAAAAGAATTGGGAAAAGGCCATCAAAAAGTGGTTTGGGGTGATTAGTGGTGCTGATAATCAAAACGAGGATTTTATCCTATTACTTCATTTGTATTGCATGTCCCATACCTAGTGGTCTGGGAAGGTTAGTGGTACAGACTACGTTACATCAACAACTCTGCCAGAAAGACTTTCTGATGATTGTGTTTCCGATTCCAAGCTAAGGTGCATCTATTCTGAACAAAAATATCAACTCAACATGGAACAATTTTACTGAGTTACAGTTCATATAAGAAAATCAGTCAACTGAAATAAATTCCTTAGGGCCTAATCTATGGATTTCACATGACTGGGAATAAATTCATTAGGGCCTAATCTATGGATTTCACATGACTGGGAATACATTCATTAGGGCCTAATCTATGGATTTCACATGACTGGGAATAAATTCATTAGGGCCTAATCTATGGATTTCACATGACTGGGAATAAATTCATTAGGGCCTAATCTATGGATTTCACATGACTGGGAATAAATTCATTAGGGCCTAATCTATGGATTTCACATGACTGGGAATACATTCATTAGGGCCTAATCTATGGATTTCACATGACTGGGAATAAATTCATTAGGGCCTAATCTATGGATTTCACATGACTGGGAATACATTCATTAGGGCCTAATCTATGGATTTCACATGACTGGGAATACATTCATTAGGGCCTAATCTATGGATTTCACATGACTGGGAATACATTCATTAGGGCCTAATCTATGGATTTCACATGACTGGGAATACATTCATTAGGGCCTAATCTATGGATTTCACATGACTGGGAATAAATTCATTAGGGCCTAATCTATGGATTTCACATGACTGGGAATACATTCATTAGGGCCTAATCTATGGATTTCACATGACTGGGAATACATTCATTAGGGCCTAATCTATGGATTTCACATGACTGGGAATACATTCATTAGGCCCTAATCTATGGATTTCACATGACTGGGAATACATTCATTAGGCCCTAATCTATGGATTTCACATGACTGAGCAGGGGCGCATTCATGGGTGGGCCTGGGAGGGCATAGGGCCACCCACATAGACCCAGCTAATCAGAATGAGTTTTTCCCCACATAAGGGCTTTATTACAGACTGAATACTCCTTAGTTTCATCAGCTGTCCTGGTGGCTGATCTCAGATGATCCCGCAGGTGAAGAAGCCAGATCTGGAGGTCCTGGGCTGACATGGTTACACGTGGTCTGCGGTTGTGAGGCTGGTTGGATGTACTGCCAAATTCTCTAAAACAGCATTGGAGGCGGCTTATGGTAGAGAAATTAACATAAAATTCTCTTGCAACAGCTCTGGTGGAGATTCCTACAGTCAACATGCCATTTGCACGCTGCCTCAAACCTTGAGACATCTGTGGCATTGTGTTGTGTGACAAAACTGCACATTTTAGCGTTGCCTTTTATTGTCGCCAGCACAAGGTGAACCTGTGTAATGATCATGCTGTTTAATCAGCTTCTTATTTATTTACTTTTCTGCTCTTTTGCACACCAGTTTCTCTACCTGCACATGACCATCTGATCATTTATCACTCCAGTGTTAATCTGCTAAATTGTAATTATTCGACTACCTCCTCGTGCCATTTGCACACAATGTATATAGACTCTTTCTTTTTTTTCTATTGTTTACTCCATGTGTAACTCTGTGTTGTTGTCTGTTCACACTGCTATGCTTTATCTTGGCCAGGTCACAGTTGTAAATGAGAACTTGCTCTCAACTAGCCTACCTGGTTAAATAAAGGTGAAATCAAATAAAATAATAAAATATGCCACACCTGTCAGGTTTATGGATTATCTTGGCAAAGGAGAAATGCTCCCTAACAGGATGTAAACAAATTTATGCACAAAGAAATAAGCTTTTTGAGCGTATGGAACATTTCTAGGATCTTTTATTTCATCTCATGAAACATGGGACCAACACTTTTTACATGTTGTGTTTATATCTTTATTCAGTATTTATCTCATATGCCTATAGGAAGAATTTGCACAAAATCATTTCTACCTGTAACATCATCAAACCCTCATGAAACTGTACATTGGCACCTTGCTAATTTCACCTATTCTCTAGTAGAAGTGTGCCAAAAGGAACTCCGTAAAACCCTTCAGTCTACCTTTAGATAGATGAGCTTCCATTAGGGCTGTGTTTTCACTGCCTTACTGTGCAGTGAGGTGGTGTTGCCCCCACAGTCCACAACCTGCTACATCTCCTGGGAGAACTGCTCCGCCTGACAGGCTCGATCACTTCTAATTCGCTCCTTCACACTAACCAGGTCCTCTGATAGGCTGGCTGCACACCGACTGACTCACAATATTGATCCTGCCCTGTATATCAGTCCTTTGGGTTTGAATGAGTCCGTCTCATGATAGATATAGACAAGAACCTTACATAGACTTGGATCTGATATAGACCGTACAGTATATTAACTGCAGAGATGGGGAAAAAGAGTGGCGTGTTTATTATTGAGAGGTTGGCACAGATCTAAGATCAGCTATCCTAAGTCGAGCTAAATCCTAACCTTGAACATTTTTAGGGGGGAACCTGAAAAACTGACCTTAAATCACTGTATAGGGTCAACTCTTTATTGTTTTAAATGATTTTTGTTATATATATATCATTTTTTTACCTACCCCTTTTTCTCCTCAATTTCGTTGTATACAATTGGTAGTTACAGTCTTGTCTCATCGCTGCAACTCCCGTACTGACTCGGGAGAGGCGAAGGTCGAGAGCCGTGTGTCCTCTGCAACACAACCCAACCAAGCCACACTGCTTCTTGACACAATGCCCACTTAACCCGGAAGCCATCCACACCAATGTGTCGCAGGAAACACCGTACACCTGGCAACCGTGTCAGCATGCACTGCGCCCGGCCCGGCACAGGAGTTGCTAGACCGCGATGGGACAAGGACAACCCTGCCGGCAAAACCCTCCCCTAACCCGGACGACACTGGGCCAATTGTGCACCACCCCATGGGTCTCCCGGTCATGGCCAGTTACGAGAATCTCTAGAGGCACAGCTGCACTGTGATGCAAGGCCTTAGGCCCCTGCACCACTGGGGAGACCCCTAATGTTTTAATTTGATTGTAATGATAGAAGTGTAGCACAGAAAGTGAGTAGCAGAATGGGGATATGAAACGCTGCCTTCAGGGGCATAACATGTGACCAGGTGGTGGCAACACAACTACTAGACCAGCCTCCTTTCTAACCTCACCCACATCCACACCTCCTCTCACTTCTCTGTTGTGTCGTGTTTTAACCCCTTGTTTTCTGTGCACTGCTGCAGCCTAACAGCACAAGAAACAGCACAGTCACCAGCCCCAAGGGAACCCCCTCTGCTGCACTGGTACACTCCTCCTTTAAATATCACTCCATCTCCCTCTGTCTCTATTCAACTTCTTTCTCTCCCTTTCTCTGTCCGTCTTTATGTCCTCAGTCTGTCTGTTCTTCTGTGTCTGTCTGCCTGCCTGTCTGTCTGCCTGCCTGTCTGTCTGTGTCTATCTCTCTCTATCTTAGTCTGTCTGCACGCTGCACCCATCACCAGCCACTTATTAGAAGCCGTTCTGTGTGTGTGCATGTGTGCGACTGTTTGTGAGTGTGCGCCTGTGAGTATGATGAAGCTGCATGACTTGTTAGTTATGGTTCGTCAGGTTGTAGCTATAAGGTGCCATAATAGAGTAGCGACAGCGGCTTACTGGTAGAAGTGCAGTCACAAGCCATCTTCCTTTGGCGTTTTTTTCTATTTGTGGGTGACAGTGTTGGTGTGTGTCACTCAGGTGTATGTTAATCTGTGTTCTGTTTGGCCTGCTGCGAACTGTGAATCCTTAGGAAGATATGCAGGGTGGCTTTAGGTTTGATGTGGGTTCGTTTTAGGTTCTTGCCAGAGTGAGACTCGTATTTTTTGTTTCTGATATCATTTTCTTAGAGGAATTCTTTGAATAACCATTTATTTCCTTCCATTAACCCTTTGATAACCCTTTCTCAGGGGGAAATCTCTCTCTTTCTTCATTTTAACTTGTATTTTCTTCTCTTTCTCTTCCTCCATATCTCTTTCTCTGTCTTTTCTCTAACACCTACAACTCTCTGTCATCCCTCTTCATCTCTCTCTCTCTGTTGTTTTCTCTCTCCCTCTCTCTTTCTTTCTCCCCTCTCTTTCTATTTCTCTGAATAGGAGCCTCAGACCACTGTTATCCATGTGGATAGGAACAAGGTACATCCTTCTTCCATCCACCCATCTTTTTCTCTCCTGCTTTCAGTTCTCTCATCCTCATCTTATCTCGCTCTGTCCTTGGCAAGCTGGTGTGTTAGCGTATTATAGTGTGTGTGTGTCTAGCATGACTCCTGGTTGAGGAGTTTTGTGTGGGTTGTAGGTCTGGAGTGCCTGCATGCCGCAGTCATACGGACCTGAGAACAGCTGCTTAATATAACCACACTGACACAAAACTACCCACACTACATTATGTGGAGATATTTTGTCCACCACCGCCATCTTGTGGAATTAAATGGAACAGGGCTCTGTGGGTGTGCTCTATGTCTTGCCATCTGGTGGTTTCTACTGCTATAGACCACTGCATGTATGGGACAGCACACTGAATGGGGGAAACTAAGTTTGGGGTTCTCATGGTGTTTAACCATAGCACTGTATGTGTGTGTCATGATAATAGTGCGTGCGTGTGTGTGTGTGTGTGTCTGTGTGTGTATCTAGGTTAACCTGTCACTAACATGTCTCTCTGTGTCTGCAGGATTCATCTGACAGCAACACCACTATTGAGGATGAGGATGTGAAACGTGAGTCACACACGCACGCACACACACACACACACTACTATTATCATGACACATATACAAATCAATTCAAATCAAATTTTATTTGTCACAAACACATGGTTAGCAGATGTTAATGCGAGTGTAGCGAAGTGCTTGTGCTTCTAGTTCCGACAATGCAGTAATAACCAACAAGTAATCTAGCTAACAATTCCAAAACTACTACCTTATAGACACAAGTGTAAGGGGATAAATAATATGTACATAAAGATATATGAGTGAGTGATGGTACAGAGCGGCATAGGCAAGATACAGTAGATGGTATTGAGTGCAGTATATACATATGAGATGTGTATGTAAATAAAGTGGCATAGTTAAAGTGGCTAGTGATACATGTATTACATAAGGATGCAGTCGATGATATAGAGTACAGTATCTACGTATGCATATGAGATGAATAATGTAGGGTAAGTAACATTATATAAGGTAGCATTGTTTAAAGTGGCTAGTGATATATTTACATCATTTCCCATCAATTCCCACTATTAAAGTGGCTGGAGTTGAGTCAGTGTGTTGGCAGCAGCCACTCAATGTTAGTGGTGGCTGTTTAACAGTCTGATGGCCTTGAGATAGAAGCTGTTTTTCAGTCTCTCGGTCCCTGCGTTGATGCACCTGTACTGACCTCGCCTTCTGGATGATAGCGGGGTGAACAGGCGGGTGGTTGTTGTCCTTGATGATCTTTATGGCCTTCCTGTGACATCAGGTGGTGTAGGTGTCCTGGAGGGCAGGTAGTTTGCCCCCGGTGATGCGTTGTGCAGACCTCACTACCCTCTGGAGAGCCTTACGGTTGTGGGCGGAGCAGTTGCCGTACCAGGCGGTGATACAGCCCGACAGGATGCTCTCGATTGTGCATCTGTAGAAGTTTGTGAGTGCTTTTGGTGACAAGCCGAATTTCTTCAGCCTCCTGAGGTTGAAGAGGCGCTGCTGCGCCTTCTTCACGATGCTGTCTGTGTTGGTGGACCAATTCAGTTTGTCTGTGATGTGTACGCCGAGGAACTTAAAACTTACTACCCTCTCCACTACTGTTCCATCAATGTGGATAGGGGGGTGGTGTTTCCTGAAGTCCACAATCATCTCCTTTGTTTTGTTGACGTTGAGTGTGAGGTTATTTTCCTGACACCACACTCCGAGGGCCCTCACCTCCTCCCTGTAGGCCGTCTCGTCGTTGTTGGTAATCAAGCTTACCACTGTTGTGTCGTCCGCAAACTTGAGGATTGAGTTGGAGGCGTGCGTGGCAACGCAGTCGTGGGTGAACAGGGAGTACAGGAGAGGGCTCAGAACGCACCCTTGTGGGGCCCCAGTGTTGAGGATCCGCGGGGTGGAGATGTTGTTGCCTACCCTCACCACCTGGGGGCGGCCCGTCAGGAAGTCCAGTACCCAGTTGCACAGGGTGGGGTCGAGACCCAGGGTCTTGAGCTTGATGACTAGCTTGGAGGGCACTATGGTGTTAAATGCCGAGCTGTAGTCGATGAACAGCATTCTCACATAGGTATTCCTCTTGTCCAGATGGGTTAGGGCAGTGTGCAGTGTGGTTGAGATTGCATCGTCTGTGGACCTATTTGGGCGGTAAGCAAATTGGAGTGGGTCTAGGGTGTCAGGTAGGGTGGAGGTGATATGGTCCTTGACTAGTCTCTCAAAGCACTTCATGATGACGGAAGTGAGTGCTACGGGGCGGTAGTCGTTTAGCTCAGTTACCTTAGCTTTCTTGGGAACAGGAACAATGGTGGCCCTCTTGAAGCATGTGGGAACAACAGACTGGGATAGGGATTGATTGAATATGTCCGTAAACACACCAGCCAGCTGGTCTGCACATGCTCTGAGGGCACGGCTGGGGATGCCGTCTGGGCCTGCAACCTTGCGAGGGTTGACACGTTTAAATGTTTTCCTCACGTCGGCTGCAGTGAAGGAGAGTCCGCATGTTTTAGTTGCGAGCCGTGTCAGTGGCACTGTATTGTCCTCAAAGCGGGCAAAAAAGTTATTTAGTCTGCCTGGGAGCAAGACATCCTGGTCCGTGACTGGGCTGGTTTTCTTTTTGTAATCCGTGATTGACTGTAGGCCCTGCCACATACCTCTTGTGTCTGAGCCATTGAATTGAGATTCTACTTTGTCTCTATACTGACGCTTAGCTTGTTTGATTGCCTTGCGGAGGGAATAGTTACACTGTTTGTATTCGGTCATGTTTCCAGTCACCTTGCCCTGATTAAAAGCAGTGGTTCGGGCTTTCAGCACTATGGTTGAACACCATGAGAACACCAAACAAAGTTGAGAGAGGAAGGAGAGGCAGAAAAGAGGGAGAGTAAAGAGGAAGAAGAGAGGAAGGAGAGAAGAAGGAGAGAGTAAACAGACAGGAAGGAAAGAAGGGAAGTAGAGAAGAAGAAGAGAGGAAGGAGAGAGGAAACAAATAGGACGGAAAAAAGGGAAGTAGAGATGAAGGGGGGAGGAAGTAAAGAGGACGAAGAGAGGAAGCAGACAGGGGAGTGATAGAGGGATTGAGGGAGAGGGAGGGAGGGAGTGATAGAGGGAGAGGAAGGGAGAGAGAGGGAGAGGGAAGGATAGAGGGAGAGGGAGGGAGGGATAGTCAGGGAGGGATAGAGGGAGAGGGAAGGAGGGATAGAGGGAGAGGGAGGGTGGGATAGAGGGAGGGAGGGTGGGATAGAGGGAGAGGGAGGGAGGGATAGAGGGAGAGGAGGGAGGGATAGAGGGAGGGGGGGATAGAGGGAGAGTGAGGGAGTGATAGAGGGAGAGGGATAGAGTGAGAGGGAGGGAGGGTGGGATAGAGGGAGGGAGGGTGGGATAGAGGGAGAGGGAGGGATGGAGGGAGGGTGGGTGGGATAGAGGGAGAGGGAGGGAGGGATAGAGGGAGAGGAGGGAGGGATAGAGGGAGGGGGGGATAGAGGGAGAGTGAGGGAGTGATAGAGGGAGAGGGATAGAGTGAGAGGGAGGGAGGGAGGGAGGGAGGGATAGAGGGAGGGAGAGGGAGGGATGGATAGAGGGAGAGGGAGGAAGTAAGTTTTATCTAGGGACAGAAATAGCTGGATGAGCTCAACATGCCTCACACAGGAGAGGAAAGAGGAGAGAAGAGAAGGAGAGGAGAGAAGGAGAGTGAGAAGGAGAAATAAGTCCTAGTGACTGTAGCCAGGTGAACTATATCTGTAGTTCTTTCTGGTGTTGAGGTTTTCATTCTCCATGGCCCTGCATAGCTCTACGGAGACCTGAGTGGCAGGACTGTATATTATGGGTATGTGTGAGTGTGTGTACCATGCTAGAGGAAGGAGTGTGTGTAAGTATACTTATACCAGGCTCAAAGGATGAGAGGGAGATAAGAGAGAGATAGATAAAAAGAGAGAATTGAAAGAGAGGATTTACCACCAGGCCGTCTGTAGAGTTACCAGAGTATGTGAGCAGAGTTGAGCAGTCAGAAATTCTGTTCATCGCTCAAGAACATCCACCTCCTTTCCAACCGCTCCGCTAAAAACCGCTCTGCACTCAAAAAATACAAATAAATGCCGCTCTTAATTCGCTCCATTCATTAAAATCACAATTGAACCAAAACCCATCTATTGTAACTACCTGGACCTACAGTACCATTTGGTTTTGAAGGATTGAAACCAAACCATTTGATTTGAATGAAAAGTATTTGAATAAAAATGAAAAGGTGAATGTAAGAAGCGCTTATCATTTCAAATAGGCCACATGTCGTATTAAACAGCATATAAACTCTCTAAATAGGTCAGGAGCCTGACAGGGAGCCTAAGAAGTAACAAAAATCTATTATTTAGTCTATACTGTATTACAGTGCATTCGGAAATGATTCAGACCCCTTAACTTTTTCCACATTTTGTTACATGACAGCCTTATTCTAAAATGGATTAAATGATTTTCATCAATCTACATGCAATACTCCATCATGACAAAGCGAAAACATAAAAACATAAATACCTTATTTACATAAGAATTTAGACCCTTTGCTATGAGACTAGAATTTGAGTTCAGGTGCATCCTGTTTCCATTGATCATCCTTGAGATGAGTCCACTCGTGGTAAATTCAATTGATTGGACATGATTTGTAAAGGCACACACCTGTCCATATAATGTCCCATAGTTGCCAGTGCATGTCAGAGCAAAAACCAAGCCATGAGGTCGAAGGAAATGTCCGTAGAGCTCCGAGACAGGATTATGTCAAGGCACAGATCTGGGGAAGGGTACCAAAAAATGTCTGCATCATTGAAGGTCCCCAGAAACACAGTGGCCTCAATCATTCTTAAATGGAAGAAGTTTGGAAGCACCAAGACTCTTCCTAGAGCTGGCCACATGGCCAAACTGAGCAATCGGTGGCGAAGAGCCTTGGTCAGGGAGGTGACCAAGAACCCGATGGTCACTCTGACAGAGCTCCAGAGTTTCTCTGTGGAGATGGGAGAACCTTCCAGGAGGACAACCATCTCTGCAGCACTCCACCAATCAGGCCTTTATGGTAGAGTGGCCAGGTGGAAGCCACTCCTCAGTAAAAGGCACATGACAGCCAGCTTGTAGTTTGCCAAAACGCACCTAAAGACTCTCAGACCATGAGCAAAAAGATTCTCTGGTCTGATGAAACCAAGATTGATCTCTTTGGCCTAAATGCCAAGCGTCACATCTGGTGGAAACACCACCTGGCATCATCCCTACGCTGAAGAATGGTTGTGGCAGCATCATGCTGTGGAAATGTTTTTCAGCTGGGGGGAGACTAGACAGGATCGAGGGAAAGATGAAGGGAGGAAAGTACAGAGACACAATTGATGAAAAATTGCTCCAGAGCGCTCAGGACCTCAGACCGGGGTGAAGGTTCACCTTTCAACAGGACAGCGACCCTAATAACACAGCCAAGACCCCTCAGGAGTGGCTTCAGGACAAGTCTCTGAATGTCATTGAGTGGCCCAGCCAGAGCTCGGACTTCAACACGATCAAACATCTTTGGAGAGACCTGAAAAAAGCTGTGCAGCGAGACTCGCCATTCAACCTGACAGAACTTGAGAGGATCTGCAGAGAAGAATGGGAGAAATTCCCCAAATACAGGTGTGCCAAGCTTGCGGTGTCAAACCCAAGAAGACTTGAGGCTGTAATCGCAACAAAGTACTGAGGAAAGGGTCTGAATACTTACAGTTGAAGTCGGAAGTTTACATACACTTAGGTTGGTGTCATTAAAACTCGTTTTTCAACCACTCCACAAGTTTTGTCAAGTGGGTTAGGGCATCTACTTTGTGCATGATACAAGGAATTTTTCCAACAATTGTTTACAGAGATTATTTAACTTATAATTCACTGTATCAGAATTCCAGTGAGTCAGAAGTTTACAAACACTAAGTTGACTGTGCCTTTATGTAACAGCATAACTTTAGGCCGTCCCCTCGCCCATACCTGGGCGCGAACCAGGGACCCTCTGCACACATCAACAACAGTCACCCCTCGAAGCATCGTTACCCATCGCTGCACAAAAGCCGCGGCCCTTGCAGAGCAAGGGGAACTACTACTTCAAGGTCTCAGAGCAAGTGACGTCACCGATTGAAACGCTATTTAGCGCGCACCGCTAACTAAGCTAGCTGTTTCACATCTGTTACATTTAAACAGCTTGGAAAATTCCAGGAAATGACGTCATGGCTTTAGAAGCTTCTGATAGGCTAATTGACATTATTTGAGTCAATTGGAGGTGTACCTGTGGATGTATTTCAAGGCCTACCTTCAAACTCAGTGCCTCTTTGCTTGACTTCATGGGAAAATCAAAAGAAATCAGCCAAGACCTCAGAAAATAAATTGTAGACCTCCACAAGTCTGGTTCATCCTTGGGAGCAATTTCCAAAAGCCTGAAGGTACCACATTCATCTGTATAAATAATAGTATGCAAGTATAAACACCATGGGACTACGCAGCTGTCATACCACTCAGGAAGGACACGTGTCTCCTAGAGATGAATGTACTTTGGTGTGAAAAGTGCAAATCAATCACAGAACAATAACAAAGGGCCTTGTGAAGATGCGGGAGGAAACAGGTAAAGAAGTATTTTTATTCACAGTAAAACGAATCCTATATCGACATAACCTGAAAGGCCGCTCAGCAAGGAGAAGCCACTGCTCCAAAACCGCCATAAAAAAAGCCAGACTACGGTTTTCAACTGCACATGGGGACAAAGATCATACTTTTTGGAGAAATGTCCTCTGGTCTGATAAAACAAAAATATTTGGCAATAATGACCATCATTACAGTGCCTTGCGAAAGTATTCGGCCCCCTTGAACTTTGCGACCTTTTGCCACATTTCAGGCTTCAAACATAAAGATATAAAACTGTATTTTTTTGTGAAGAATCAACAACAAGTGGGACACAATCATGAAGTGGAACGACATTTATTGGATATTTCAAACTTTTTTAACAAATCAAAAACAGAAAAATTGGGCGTGCAAAATTATTCAGCCCTTTTACTTTCAGTGCAGCAAACTCTCTCCAGAATTTCATTGAGGATCTCTGAATGATCCAATGTTGACCTAAATGACTAATGATGATAAATACAATCCACCTGTGTGTAATCAAGTCTCCGTATAAATGCACCTGCACTGTGATAGTCTCAGAGGTCCGTTAAAAGTGTAGAGAGCATCATGAAGAACAAGGAACACACCAGGCAGGTCCGAGATACTGTTGTGAAGAAGTTTAAAGCCGGATTTGGATACAAAAAGATTTCCCAAGCTTTAAACATCCCAAGGAGCACTGTGCAAGCGATAATATTGAAATGGAAGGAGTATCAGACCACTGCAAATCTACCAAGACCTGGCCGTCCCTCTAAACTTTCAGCTCATACAAGGAGAAGACTGATCAGAGATGCAGCCAAGAGGCCCATGATTACTCTGGATGAACTGCAGAGATCTACAGCTGAGGTGGGAGACTCTGTCCATAGGACAACAATCAGTCGTATATTGCACAAATCTGGCCTTTATGGAAGAGTGGCAAGAAGAAAGCCATTTCTTAAAGATATCCATAAAAAGTGTTGTTTAAAGTTTGCCACTAGCCACCTGGGAGACACACCAAACATGTGGAAGAAGGTGCTCTGGTCAGATGAAACCAAAATTGAACTTTTTGGCAACAATGCAAAACGATATGTTTGGTGTAAAAGCAACACAGCTCATCACCCTGAACACACCATCCCCACTGTCAAACATGGTGGTGGCAGCATCATGGTTTGGGCCTGCTTTTCTTCAGCAGGGACAGGGAAGATGGTTAAAATGAATGGGAAGATGGATGTAGCCAAATACAGGACCATTCTGGAAGAAAACCTGATGGAGTCTGCAAAAGACCTGAGACTTGGACGGAGATTTGTCTTCCAACAAGACAATGATCCAAAACATAAAGCAAAATCTACAATGGAATGGTTCAAAAATAAACATATCCAGGTGTTAGAATGGCCAAGTCAAAGTCCAGACCTGAATCCAATCGAGAATCTGTGGAAAGAACTGAAAACTGCTGTTCACAAATGCTCTCCATCCAACCTCACTGAGCTCGAGCTGTTTTGCAAGGAGGAATGGGAAAAAATGTCAGTCTCTCGATGTGCAAAACTGATAGAGACATACCCCAAGCGACTTACAGCTGTAATCGCAGCAAAAGGTGGCGCTACAAAGTATTAACTTAAGGGGGCTGAATAATAATCAGTTTTTGATTTGTTAAAAAGGTTTGAAATATCCAATAAATGTCGTTCCACTTCATGATTGTGTCCCACTTGTTGTTGATTCTTCACAAAAAAATACAGTTTTATATCTTTATGTTTGAAGCCTGAAATGTGGCAAAAGGTCGCAAAGTTCAAGGGGGCCGAATACTTTCGCAAGGCACTGTATGTTTGGAGGAAAAGGGGGGAGGCTTGCAAGCCGAAGAACACCATCCCAACCGTGAAGCGTGGGGGTGCTTTGCTGCAGGAGGGTCTGGTGCACTTCACAAAATAGATGGCATCATGAGGAATGGAAAATTATGTGGATATATTGAAGCAACATCTCAAGACATCAGTCAGGAAGTTAAAGCTTGGTCGCAAATGGTTCTTCCAAATGGACAATGACCCCAAGCTTGCTTCCAAAGTTGTTGCAAAATGGCTTAAGGACAACAAAGTCATGGTATTGGAGCGGCCATCACAAAGCCCTGACCTCAATCCCATAGAACATTTGTGCGCAGAACTGAAAAAGTGTGTGCGAGCAAGGAAGCCTACAAACCTGACTCAGCTACACCAGCTCTGTCATGAGGAATGGGCCAAAATTCACCCAATTTATTGTGGGAAGCTTGTGGAAGGTTACCCGAAACGTTTGACCCAAGTTAAGCAATTTAAAGGCAATGCTACCAAATACTAATTGAGTGTATGTAAACTTCTAACTCGCTGGGAATGTGATGAAAGAAATAAAAGCTGAAATAAATATTTCTCTCTACAATTATTCCGAAATTTCACATTCTTAAATTAATGTGGTGATCCTAACTGACCTAAGACATGGAATTTTTACATGGATTAAATGTCAGGAATTGTGAAAAACTGAGTTTAAATGTATTTGTCTAAGGTGTATGTAAACTTCCGACCTTAACTACATGTAAATATAATATATCCTGTATTTTTTTTTATACATATGTATTTGTAAGATACTTATTTGCATAAAATGGACCGAGACCAGTCTCAAAATCAATTATTAGTGTTTATTCTCGAGAGTACTGATCATAACACAATGAACATTGGTTTATATCACATTTTGTCTTAGCGTTTTGAATGCTGCTCCTCCTTCTCTCCGATATAATGGAAATATAGTTCACCTACAAAGAAATACATTGTGAAGCACTAGGCTGGTAGGGACATAAAGTGCTTAGCATTTAAGCAACAGTTTGTTGTATTAAATCATTAAAGTCTATATACTGTAGTCTGCGACTGACTTAGAATTAAAAGCAAATGAAATGTAAAATGCCTTATTTGGCTCAGTCAACAGGGCCTTTGAAACACGAGTTTGGCCAAAGTCTGGGGCTTCGTGCTCATGCGATGGTGCCTGTAAAGTAGGCCTGCAGTAGAGAATATCCTTTCAGCACTTGCAGAGCCGCTGGGGATTCTAAACCCCCTTTGGGCCACTCTTGCCAGGCTGGGCAGAGATGCAGAGTTGTTTATTTTACTTTTTTCAATAGGTAGTCTTATACGTTTGTGGGAAAAAGTGGGAATATGCCAGGCCTATTGGGCCAAAATAAATTACGGCCCATTGTATAGATAATAGAAAAAGAATGTACGAAAGTTTTAAGAGATCAGATTTTTGGTTTATAAATACTTTGCTACAATGACACAGTTAGCCTCGTTCCCTTCTTTTAGCATGTGCACGTAGTAAGTACACCGTCATGCATTTGAGATGTGTCCTTAGAGATTCCACAATGATTATTTAGTTGTGGACACCACATCACTCCCTCTCTTGCTCTTGGTCCTCATCTTTGTAAGTCACCTTGATTTTGCACCTGTGTTTTTTATCAGTTTCTTTATGACAATATTTATTAGCTAAAGCAAGTGGCTCTAGCAGCACACAAGTAGACTACAAATGCATGCTGGGCCGGGGGCGTGCCCTGAGCTCCTGAAGTGAGAGCTGCTGCAGCAAAATTGGAGTTGACGTTCCTGCCTTTGGGAATCTTGCTCTGCGGAATTTGTGGCAAAACCATTTTATTGTTCCCAACCCATGTTCACTCTGTTATTGGTTCCCCCTGCAGTGCGAAAACAGGAGATTATCAAGATCACTGAGCAGCTGATTGAAGCTGTCAACAATGGAGACTTTGAGGCCTATGCGTGAGTACACTACAACTCTCAGCCTGCCCCTCACCATAACACTAAAACTCCTAGTCTGCCCCAAATTTTACCCTAAAACTATGGGTGACATTTGACCTCTGCTAAACTGCACTGACCTCTGCAAAAAAACACCTTTATACTCTAAATATTGTAGCAGGGATGATAGCCTGCAACTCAAATCACCATAACACTACAACTCCCAGCATGCACCTCACTATCTCGGTACAACTACGGAGGTTCTAAACTGAGATTCTTTGGTTGCTCTTTTAGTCTGAGCTCAGATGATGTGTTGTGAAACAATGTGTTGTGTTGAGCTTGTTGTGTTTGTTGTGTAGTGACACAATATGTTGTAAAGTGTTGTGTTCTTTGTTTTCAACAGGAAGATTTGTGACCCATGTCTGACGTCATTTGAGCCAGAGGCCCTGGGGAACCTAGTGGAGGGCATGGACTTCCACCGGTTCTACTTCGACAACCGTAAGACAACCATTACACAACGTTAAGAAAATCACTACACAACTTTAACACAATCACGACAAAACCATTACACAACTATAGCACAACATTAAGACAACCACTACACAACTATAACACAATCTTAAGACTACTAAACAACCATTACACAACTATAACACAGGCTTAAGACAACCACTACACAACCTTAAAATAACCATTACACGACTATTATACAACCATAAACTATCTGTTCTCTCCTTTCTCAGTCCTGTCTAAGAACAGTAAGCCCATCCATACCACAATCCTCAACCCTCACGTCCACCTGATTGGTGAAGACGCCGCCTGCATCGCCTACATACGCCTCACGCAATTCGTCGACGGCACTGGCCGCCCATGCTCCAGCCAATCAGAGGAGACGAGGGTGTGGCATCGCCGAGAGAGCAAGTGGCAGAATGTTCACTTCCACTGCTCTGGAGCACCGGCCGCACCGCTGCAGCAGTGAACTGGTACACACACACACCAGCACGCACTCACTGTTACTAACACACACACTCATTAATTCACACGCACACCCACAGCTACACACACACACACACGCACACCCACAGCTACACACACACACACACACACACACACACACACACACACACACACACACACACACACACACACACACACCCCCAGCTACACACACACAAACACACACAGCTACACACACACACACACACACACCCACAGCTACACACACACACACACACACACACACACACACACTTCAGAGCTTGACAGTTATTGTTTCCAGAGTTGCTGTTAAACCTAGAATGCTTTTTTTTGTCTTCCAGGAGGAGTGTGAGAGAGAGAGAGAGAGAGAGAGAGAGAGAGAGAGAGGAAATGAGGATGGAGAGAGAGAGAGGAAAAGAGGAAAGGAGGATGGGGAGAGAGGAGAGAAAAGGATGATGGAGAGATAACAGGACAGGAGAAAGAGAGGAAGAGGAGAGAAGAGGTGAAGAGAGAAAAGGATGATGGAGAGAGATGGAGAGTGAGAGGTGAGGGAGGGAGGATGGAGAGTGAGAGAGAGAGAGGTGAGGGAGGTTGGCGAGAGAGAGAGGTGAGGGGGGATAGAAAGAGATGGAGAGAGAGAGGTGAGGGAGGATGGAGAGAGATGGAGAGTGAGAGAGAGAGAGAGAGAGGGAGAGAGATGGAGAGGGATGGAGAGAGAGAGAAAAGGAGGATGAGAGAGAGAGAGAGAGAGAGAGACAGGAAAGGAGGATGGAGAGAGAGAGAGGAGAGGAGGATGGAGAGAGGAAAGGAGGATGGAGAGAGAGAGTTGGAGAGTGAGAGAGAGGAAAGGAGGATGGGGAGTGAGAGGGATGGAGAGGGATGGAGAGAGAGAAAGAGAGAGGAAAAGAGGATGGAGAGAGAGAGATGGAGAGTGAGAGGGATGGAGAGAGAGAGGGGGGAGGGAGAGGGATGGAGAGAGGAGAGGGAGAGGGATGGAGAGAGGAGAGGGAGAGGGATGGAGAGAGAGAGATGGAGAGAGAGAGAGGAGAGGAGGATGGAGAGAGAGAGGAGAGGAGGATGGAGAGTGAGAGAGAGAGGAAAGGAGGATGGAGAGAGATGGAGAGTGAGAGAGAGAGGAAAATATTATGGAGAGAGAGAGAGGAAAGGAGGGTGGAGAGAGAGAGAGAGGAAAGGAGGATGGAGAGAGAGAGAGGAAATGAGGATGAGAGAGAGAGAGGAAAGGAGGATGGGGAGAGAGGAGAGGAAAGGAGGATGGAGAGAGAGAGAGGTGAGGGAGGATGGAGAGAGATGGAGAGTGAGAGGTGAGGGAGGGAGGATGGAGAGAGAGAGAGGTGAGGGAGAATAGAGAGAGATGGAGAGTGAGAGAGAGAGGTGAGGGAGGATGGAGAGTGAGAGAGAGAGAGGTGAGGGAGGATGGAGAGAGAGAGAGTTGAGGGGGGATAGAAAGAGATGGAGAGAGAGAGGTGAGGGAGGATGGAGAGAGATGGAGAGTGAGAGAGAGAGAGAGGGGAGATGGAGAGCCTGCCCCCCCTCCCTCTATTGCTACAGCTCTTCTTACTGACCAGTGCACACTACTGCAACTTAACAACACACAGCCTCAACTCCTCCTGGACACACACACACACACACACACACACACACACACACACACAAGCTGCAGCAACGACTATCAACCATATCATCCAATACGAATGGCAACACACTCAAACCTTCAGTCCAGTACTCTCCCTCTGCTGTAGACCCACCCCTGGCGCAGATACATATAGGATCTACAGTTTAAATCAAGTTTATTACTATGTTATTGTTTGTATTATTACTATTACTACTACTATTGTTGTTGTTGTTATTATTATTATTATTGATGCAAGTAAGTTGTTGTTGTTATAATGAAAGTGTACAATGTCTTTAATGGTCCAGTTGATTCTCTTTAAAGGGGTTTGTTCCTCTTGTTAAAGACAAGCATGACTTCTCCAGTGTTATTTCCCAGTGAGTGTTAGTTGAGTTGTGCTCCTCCAGTAAAGTCTAATTCATACCGTACGCAACCCAATAACACAATTAACGAAGCAAAATGTTCACTAAAAATACGGGGATTCATTTTGATTTCTGTTTCATTTTCGCTATGCAAGTAACGTCTGTTTTCCCAGTTGCGTACTTGCGCAAAGTTTAAGTTAGGCTTAAGGCTGCTTCCTGCCTGGCGTATGAACTGAATACACATTGTATAAACCAACAGGATTAGTGCAGTTGTGCGTTTTTGCTACAGTTTTAAATATGGAAACAGCCTACCCTCTGATGATGAACTATATGCACCACCCTCCCCCTTCCCCTTCGGGGAGAGAAGATGAGCCAAGTCGATACAGCATGACCGTTGTATATTGTTGTTCTTATACTTGATTCTCTATGTGTTGAGCATTGCATATAGTCACTGATGATACAACAATACATTTGAAATGATTACACACTGTGTTGTACAACTACAGGTTCATTGTGGTGACTATACTGCATTTATTTGCATGAAAATGAAAACATGGCGATAAAATTGGTGTTATTGTTCGTTGTCTGGATTTTTTACTGAATGCTGGTGAACTATGGCCTCCTATGTCCAACTAACTTTTCCTAACTTTGGAATGTGCATTAAATTATTTTTGTCTGGAGAGTGTATACTGATGATGATGATGATGATGATGATGACGGTGATGATGATGATGATTGTAAAACATGCTTTTGAACAGGCTCTACTGCTGAGGCAGAGTGGGCAGGTCACTAAAAGTGTTTCATATGGTTATTGATGGGATTTCATTGTGAACAGATATAGTACCTATATATATCCAGGGGCCTCATTTATAAAATGTTTGTATGTAAACATCTGATCGTGAATCGCGTATGACAGAATCCACATCAACAATGTGATAAAAATATGCAATTTACATAGATTTTGCATGAAGTTTTGTGAATTATATATATTTATATTTTTTTGTGACCAACTTTATTTATAAGTGTATACATTATATAAACAGAATGTCATCATATTGTAAGAAATGATTGTACAATTGTATGATCACAGAAATGTTCTATAATAATGTTATATAATAACTAAGAACATTTGATAAATGAGGTCACTGGTCCACAGGGTGTGTACCAGTATTATGTGTCCCTCCCTCCCTCCCTGTTGACTTGCCTTGCTGTCTCTCAGTGCACTTAAAAGACAATTCCACACAAAAACTGTCATTAGTCCATTGTTGACATCGTCCCAAAACGTTTTGCTTGTCAGCAATGACGTTTTCAAGATATGTAACTTTCAAAATACAGAAATCATCACCGTATGATGCATTTATCATCATACAAAACACATCATACGGTGATGATTTCTGTCATTTAAAAGTTACATATCTTGAACTCTAGGGGGAGTCACCATACACACTGAAGCACAGCACCTTCCATGTTGGGTTGAAAATTAGGGCTGAGCACCTTCCATGTTGGGTTGAAAATTAGGGCTGAGCACCTTCCATGTTGGGTTGAAAATTAGGGCTGAGCACCTTCCATCTACAATGTTGGGTGGAACATTTGGGCTGAGCATCGTCCATCTACAATGTTGGGTTGAAAATTAGGGCTGAGCACCTTCCATCTACAATGTTGGGTGGAACATTTGGGCTGAGCATCGTCCATCTACAATGTTGGGTTGAAAATTAGGGCTGAGCACCTTCCATCTACAATGTTGGGTTGAAAATTAGGGCTGAGCACCTTCCATCTACAATGTTGGGTGGAACATTTGGGCTGAGCATCGTCCATCTACAATGTTGGGTTGAAAATTAGGGCTGAGCACCTTCCATCTACAATGTTGGGTTGAAAATTAGGGCTGAGAACCTTCCATCTACAATGTTGGGTTGAAAATTAGGGCTGAGCATCGTCCATCTACAATGTTAGGTTGAAAATTAGGGCTGAGCACCTTCCATCTACAATGTTGGGTTGAAAATTAGGGCTGAGCACCTTCCATCTACAATGTTGGGTGGAACATTTGGGCTGAGCATCGTCCATCTACAATGTTGGGTTGAAAATTAGGGCTGAGCACCTTCCATCTACAATGTTGGGTGGAACATTTGGGCTGAGCATCGTCCATCTACAATGTTGGGTTGAAAATTAGGGCTGAGCACCTTCCATCTACAATGTTGGGTTGAAAATTAGGGCTGAGCACCTTCCATCTACAATGTTGGGTTGAAAATTAGGGCTGAGCATCGTCCATCTACAATGTTGGGTTGAACATTTGGGCTGAGTACCTTCCATCTACAATGTTGGGTGGAAAGTTTGGGCTGAGCACCTTACATGTTGGGTTGAAAATTAGAGCTTGTCCCTAAGACTTGCCCTGGCATACACACACTTTAAAACTAGAGTCCTTAATTCTTACAGCCATTTTTTGACTTATAAATTCGTAAATGATCTAAACCCATTGATTGTTGAAGAATATAACTTATAAATGCCTCATGAGCTTAGTTCAACTGTCGTGCCCCATCAGAACCCAACATATAAGCTTGATTTACTCCCATGTTTGTAATCAATGTAAACAAACAATGTAAAGCCTCAAAACATGGTCGAAACTATCATTTTGAAATCGTGGATGATCAGTCCTTGCATCCAGGTCTCTGTCTGTGAGTTTGAGAGTGGTTACATTTCTCCAGGTCCATCCCTCAGTATTTTACTAAAACAAAGGCAGAAGGAACAGGCCCATCCCTCAGTATTTTACTAAAACAAAGGCAGAAGGAACAGGCCCATCCCTCAGTATTTTACTAAAACAAAGGCAGAAGGAACAGGCCCATTCCTCAGTATTTTACTAAAACAAAGGCAGAAGGAACAGGCCCATTCCTCAGTATTTTACTAAAACAAAGGCAGAAGGAACAGGTCCATCCCTCAGTATTTTACTAAAACAAAGGCAGAAGGAACAGGCCCATCCCTCAGTATTTTACTAAAACAAAGGCAGAAGGAACAGGCCCATCCCTCAGTATTTTACTAAAACAAAGGCAGAAGGAACAGGTCCATCCCTCAGTATTTTACTAAAACAAAGGCAGAAGGAACAGGTCCATCCCTCAGTATTTTACTAAAACAAAGGCAGAAGGAACAGGCCCATCCCTCAGTATTTTACTAAAACAAAGGCAGAAGGAACAGGCCCATTCCTCAGTATTTTACTAAAACAAAGGAAGAAGGAACAGAGGCAGGGTGTCGCTTTGTTTCAACTAAAGATGATATTTTTCAGGCCTCAGTCACACACAGGGTCATGCACTGCATGTATTCCTGGCAGTCCTCCCCCTGTGTAGTCTCAGTAACAGGATCAGTGCTAATCAGGCCAGCTAACAACGTCAGAATGAGGTCACTCAGAGAGGTGGCATTACCTCACACGGCCATTGGTGAAATTAAGACTGTGTTTGTGTTCATTTTAGCACACTGGTTGCTGTTAGTCCTAACCTTCATTTTAACTCTCCTCTGAGAGTCAACCAGGGCTTGCCATCATATCACCCACTTTCACTTTCACACACACTAGTTGTCGTGGCCGAGTGGCTAAGGCGATGGACTAGAAATCCATTGGGATATTCCCGCACTTTCACAAGATGACTTTGTAAACATGAATCCAATATGACGATGAATTCTGTTCTTCCAGTGAGCATTCCTTGTGTTGTGTAACAGTGTTGAGGTGTTATCAATATGTTACCAATAAAGAGAACTCCTGTCAATGCAGCTGTGTCTCTCTGTATGTCTATTATATCTTGTTCCTTCCAGCTGACACACACACACACACACACACACACACACACACACACAGTTGACTGCTATTGGGAGCAGAATAAGCACAATTGGCTGCAACCTAGGGCCAGGCTTATCAGCAGGTGTGTGTCACTGTGTGTGCTGACAGATACAGTATATCATTAGTGGATAAGATAAGGACAGACCAGGAAACATCTGCCTTTGTTTCTGTTATGGGACTTATATGACTCAATGATGTATACATTTAACGTAGAACTATAACTAAACAGAATACTACCCTGTCACTGTATGGATCTTATTATAATCATAACACTGAATAGAATGTGTGTAGTTTTAGTTCTGAATTAGAACAAGGACTTTCTGTTCCTTGTTAGAAATGAATGGAGCTATCGTCAGACCGGCTGGAATACTGTGTTCCTTACAGGACATTCTGTTCCCACCCAAGGAGGGGAGAAACCTTGGGCTTGTAGTAGATTGTTTAATTAACAGTTGGCAGACAATGTGAGAAGGCTTGTGAACTATATTGCCATTGTATCTGAGAGGAGGAGGGACATTTATGATGAAATGTGAGGTATATAAACCAATGTACATGGTATTATGAGCAGAGCTCTCGAGAATAAATGCTATTGGTTAATGACTGGTCTCTGTCTATTTTATGTAAATAAGAACCTTACAAATTCTTATAAACGGACAGAGTGTTTTAATTGAATTGGTTAATGAACACATAGGAACTAAATTCCTCTAACAGTTTCTCAACCAGGGACAAAGTTCCCCGTAAACCTCTCTAACACTATCACTCTACCACTGAGAGAGGTATGCGCATGTGTGTGCATTTGTGTGAGGGTGTGTTCATGCATGAGCGTACCACAATGTGTGTTCTATGTGTACTACACACAGAGAGAGTGTGTGTGTGTGTGTGTGTGTGTGTGTGTGTGTGTGTGTGTGTGTGTGTGTGTGTGTGTGTGTGTGTGTGTGTGTGTGTGTGTGTGTGTGTGTGTGTGTGTGTGTGTGTGTGTGTGTGTGTTTGTGTGTGTGTGTGTGTGTGTGTGTGTTAATAGGTTTGTAATATCACATGACTCATTAACTGGAATGGAACAGTGAATGCCAGCCAGAGTTTAGTGGGAGGAACCTGACCATGCCCAATTGATTACCACTACGCTGGTATCCCTTTCCTGCGGTCAAAAGACCTAGTGGCTTCATGGGTGGAATGGTATTCATATGTTTCATAATTAATAATCATTATTTTAAAAACTGCTATGTCAAACAGGTTTGTTATATTTTAGTCTTCTGTGATGTATATAAAGTGTAATATTGGGATGCAAACTCAACATTTTATACATTTCAACTGTATATCTGACATGGTACATGTGTCTTCTTTTTCTAAGCCCACAACCATGTGTGTGAGGTGTATAGTTTTGTTTCAAAGTAGATTTGTTTAAGACTACAAAGAAACACTCTGTGTGACCCTGATTTAGCCCACTGCAGTAAAAGGGTACTAAAATAGAAAGACTCAAAACACCATCATTGCGTAGTGAAACCATGAGAAGTAGTGTACCTAAGCTGAGATCTGGTGTTTGGAGGGTGTTTGAATGTAAACCCAATGGACGTGTTCTGATTCACTGAATGGATTTCAAAACAGAATGGAAGTACTCTGAAACACCCAAAGTGGTTCTTCATTCTGAATCATTGTGTTTTTAAGAGGTTTGTGAAAACACTTTTTGGTGTTTCAGTGCATGTAAAAGACATCATCAAAATACAAAAATAATGTTTTGGCAGACTGTCTCTCTCCAACAATAAGATGCTTTATAACATAAATATTGATTGATGCTGATTTTCTGTCCATATTGTGATTAATATTGGAAAGAAGACACTGGTAATTTAAAAAAATTCCTAGGGTAGACTTTGCATTAATTATAGGCTACAAATCAAGTAAAATGTTATTGGTCACATGCAGATGTTATTGCGAGTGTAGTGAAATGCTTGTGGTTCTAGATCCGACAGTGTAGCAGTATCTACAAGGTAATATCTAACAATTCCACAATGAAACCTAATATCTAACGAATTCCACAACAAAACCTAATACACACAATCTAGCAAAGGAATGGGATGAGAATATATAAGTATAAAATATATGGATGAGCAGTGACAGAGCGGCTAAGATGCAATAGATAGTAAAGAATGGATAGTAAAGGATACAGTATACATTATATATATATGAGATGAGAAATGTGAGATATGTAAACATTCTTAAAGTGGCATTATTAAAGTGACTGGTGTTCCATTTATTAAAGTGGCCAATGATTTTAAGTCTGTAGGTAGGCAGCCGCCTCTCTGTGCTTGTGGTGGCTGTTTAACAATCTGATGGCCTTGAGATAGAAGCTGTTTTTCAATCTCTCTGTCCCAGCTTTTTTGCACCTATACTGACCTTGCCTTCTGGATGGAAGCAGGGTGAACAGGTAGTGGCTTAGGTGGTTGTTGTCCTTGATGATCTTTTTTGCCTTCCTGTGACATTGGGTGTTGTAGGTGACCTGGAGGGCAGATAGTTTTCCCCCAGTGATGCATTGTGCAGACCGCACCACCCTCTGGAGAGCCCTGCAGTTGTGGGCGGTGCAGTTGCCGTACCAGGCAGTGATACAGGCTGACAGGATGCTCTCAATTGTGCACCTGTAAAAGTTAGTGAGGGTTTTCGGTGACAAGCCAGGCCCATTGTGACATCATAAATAATGTTATAATCCGAATGTTTAGGGCTATGTAAGATAACAAGAGGTAATGTGTAAAGTGGGCCTTCATCACTTGTTTTCATGTCAGGACAGAAGGTGGATGTGAACAATGGTCTCCTGCTTGTCAAAAGACTGCCTTGGTGCACTCTGCCTTGGTGCACTCTGCCTTAGTGCACTCTGCCAGTCTTCAGGACTAAATGGTTTTGCAGAACCACCCTTATTACACTGAGCACATGGGGCCGATTCAGATGAGATAAGTAGACAACATGGACTCAATAAAACATGGATTTAAAGGAATAATCCACTGAAAATATATGTTAGTATTTTCATTAGTCCACGGTTGATACAGTCCCAAAATGTTTTGCATGTCAGTAATCAAGTTATAGGACTTTCAAAAAGCTAATATTCTTTCTCCCAACATTTCTTTCTCCCAACATGCCACATCATCATGATGATGCCAAATGCAAAGCTGAATAGTTGATTGCTGACATGCAAAACATTTTGGTACTGTATCAACAGTGGACTAATGAAAACAAATAGAGTTTTTGAGTGGATTATTCATTTAATACCATGTTAAATCAACTTACCTCAAGACTGTATAAGGCAGGGGTACTCAACTCCTACCCTACAAGGTCTGGAGCCTGCTGGTTTTATGTTCTACCTGTATAGTTAGTGAGTTATTAGTCCAGTTACTGCTCATTTCTAGTCAACAATGGGGGAGAGGTTGCTGACAACAAGAGCACAAAACGAGTGCATTTCTAGCCATCTTTGAAAATGCGAGTCAGGTAAACAGCTTTTTTATGTCTTAAAGGGGAAGTGTTATATTTTGAGACGGTCTTGAATAAGATAAGTAGCCAATAGGCAGAGCGTAGCATAATTTGTCTGATTCTCTGTAATAATGGAATGGGAATAATAATGAATTGTATTTTGTAAAGTGTTTGTTTTTTGGCATCAAACACAACATTTTCAGTTACCTCCCTGTCTGAAGGACACGTTTATAAACAGGTTTGTGTCAAGCCCTGCATGTTTTTTTTCAAAAGTCTCATTTTTATTTATTTTTTTCACCTTTATTTAACCAGGTAGGCTAGTTGAGAACAAGTTCTCATTTGCAACTGCGACCTGGCATGAAATGTAGGCATTGAACACCACACATTGTCTGATACTGCAGGCTGAATGACAGAACAGCTATTTCCATGTTAAAATGTTATGGAATGTGATTTTTTCCTTCATTGTTTTTGATGGTAGGCCATGCTGGTAGGCCTACATTATGATCAAATAGCTACAGTAGTTTACTTGGCTACTGTTGAAACTGTAACTTAAAGCGGGTACAGCCTCTGTTCACAGTAAACGCACACCAGAAGATGCACAGAATTTTCACTGTTCAAGTTTGTGCTTGCGTTATGCAGACCTGAAATTTGATCAGTGATGGAAAAATGAGGACATTGGTCATTGCCTGTTTTTTAAATGATCATTATTTATTTTTTATTAAATATGCATTCTGTTGATTTTGAAGAATATAAGAATATTTGTCAATATAAAAATGTGAAATACCTGTTAATGATTTGTAATTTGAGAATTTGCAAAGAAAGCATTTGAAGGTTTAAAATCATGTATTTAAAAAGTTATTTTGTACTAATTCATTATTCATTATAATGTGTTTTTGCATTTTTTTATGCTTTATCATGTGGACAAATATCATGCCTCCACTGTGTTGTTTTGGAGAAAATGGTGGGTCATGTTTGCAGTAAGTGGAAAAAGTTAGTGAAATTAAGGAAAAAAGCAGTAACTGCAATCCCTCGAATCAGCTAGTGTTTTTTATGTGGGCTTCACTGCTCTTTGGACTTTGGTTACTACGGTTTACATTGGTATGATTGATTGTTCTTTGCTGATACAATTATCAACTGTATGACACATTCAAATCAAGATTGTGTAAAACAATTAATCATTATGAAAGCATTTCAGTGGGTGTACCAAGCAAGAAGGCAGTAAATGATGTCTAGGGGCAACATGAATAAAAATGACCTAATGGCAAGACACCAGACAACCACATCTCCAGTGATCTGCCTACAATTCATTTCGTTTGACAATTAAACGTTGAAGGATTTTTTCTGTTTCACCCTATGAGCAGTTACTGCTATTTTGCTTAGTAGGGTAGAATAGAGCACACCGTTTATCTCGTACACAGAAAGCAGAACATGTGTGCACCGCGCTCCTCTCCTCAGGCTGACGTAACGGCAGCGTGACGCATATCAGCACATCGGACAGTGCAATCAGAAAACCTGCCTGCCAATTTAAAGAGGAGACATACCGAGAGTACAGTCTCGGCAAGCCACGAGCAAGCTAGATAAGTTACTACTAAAAGTCCCGAAGTGTTCAAAGTCGCGGAAGGTAAGTACAGACGCCTATTTTTAATAGCTACCAAAAAATGTTTGTTGCATTATTTGCATAAAACGCGCCAGCCATAAGATAGAGCGTTAAGTCCATAACTATATGTTGTCGAACTATTAGATATTGCCGTTTTCTTAGTTATAAATATATGAATATATCGGGTACTTTTTTGTATTATACAAATCTTAAAGTATTAGTTATATTTGTCCAACCAAATGCTATCATTACCTGACACGCACAGATAACGCAAGGAGCGCAATGCGTTTGGACTGTAGATATAGCTACCAGCTGGCTCTACACAGTTTAGCACATAATATATGGGCTTAGTCTAGGTTATGAGTTGTAATACGTGGCTCATTAATGCTTACTTCATTGATAGTTACAGAAGAATACAGAATTGTACGGGGCTGAATCAGTGGTGTAAAATACCAAAATAAAAATACTTTAAAGTACTACTTAAGTAGTTTTTTGGGGGGTGTGTTTACTTTACTATTTATATTTTTGACAAGTTTTACTTTTACTCGACTACATTCCTGAAGAAAATAATGTACATTTTACTCCTCACATTTTCCCTGACACCCAAAAGTACTCGTTACATTTTGAATGCTTAGCAGGACAGGAAAATTGTCTAATTCACGCACTTATCAAGAGAACATCCCTGGTCATATTTACTGCCTCTGATCTGACAAACTCAGGAATCACAAATACTTCGTTTGTAAATTATGTCTGACTGTTGAAGTGCGCCCCTGGCTATCTGTATATATATAAAAAACAAGAACATCGTGCAGTCTGGGTTGCTTAATATAAGGAATTTGAAATTATTTATACTTTTAATTTTGATACTTAAGTATATTTAAAAACAAATACTTTTAGACTTTTACTCAAGTAGTATTTTACTGGGTGACTTTCACTTTTAATTGAGTCATTTTCTTTTAAGGTATCTTTACTTTTACTCAAGTATGACAATTGGGTACTTTTTCCACCACTGGTCTGAATACAACAAGTATGACTTGACCCTCTGGTTAATTATGTAATCTCTCTCTACACAGCCTGAGAAAACAACGATTTACAGGATTAGACCTGATACAACGAGCGAGAGTAAACGAGAGGAAGAAGAAGCTCTGTATGTCCCATGCTCCTGGAAGAAGTTGCATGTAGGCCAAAGAACCAGGATCAGCTGTTCCTAAAGCAGTCCTTACCTGAAACATTAGGAGGGAAACACACAACTGACCTAAGATCAGCATCTAGAGGATAACTTTCTCCTAATCCTGGTGTTTCCTGGCGACGGGAATTGTTATTGATCTACTTCCTCGTTTAGCGAGAGGGGTAGAAGCCACAGCTAATAGGCTACCATGCAGCGCTTAAGGACTACAGTTGCTAGGCTAAGGCCTATTACGGCCACCCAGACAGTCAAGAGCCAATCACAGGCCAGGCCGATGGCAGTGGGAGGGGCTTTGAGGACATTTGAACCAATCAGGAGTTACACTACGTCGGTGTCGGCCGAGCCTTTTCTGAATGGGACCAGTTCTAATTATGTAGAAGAGATGTACTATGCATGGCTGGAGAACCCTAGGAGTGTACACAAGGTAGGAGAGAGAGTGTGGGGGGCAGGCAGGTGAGCTGCTTCCCAGGACTATGGCCTGTTTATGTTCAAAACGCAGTGGGACAAGAGTTACGCATACACCTGCACGACCTCTGGTCAGGGCAAAAATGTGAGCGCGTACACACACACACACACACACACACACACACACACACACACACACACACACACACACACACACACACACACACACACACACACACACACACACACACACACACACATACATACATACATACATACATACATACATACATACATACATACATACATACATACCGCTCCCCCTCTCCCATCAGATTCCTGTGTAATACAGGAAGCTAGAGATGCTACTAAGATCATGTGAATGGTTGTGTGTGGTTTCTACTGACAATTGAGATGTACAAACTATGGCATAAGTAGACGACAAGCGGATGAGAAGCAATCCGTAAATTCGATTAAGACATTAATGAGCTAGCTTGGACGTACTCAATATAACTACAGTATTTACTCAGCACTTTTCAAATGTACAACGACATAATTCAGAACATGGGCCGTTCTTACAGTATTCTCCCTGTACACCAAGTCAGAACCGTAGGATAAATAAAGGGGGCATATAAGCAGACAATGAAAGCTCTTACAATATTCGATGATGACATTTCTCTAAAACAGGCTATAGGCTATATGTGCATCACAAATTCAGAACAGTAGGCACTCCACTGAATAGCAGGCTAGTGATTGCTTTGCAATGCTTGCAGTTAGCCACTGATTCCTTCCAAACCACAACAAGTTGTGATTTCCAACTTCTTGTGTAGTAATGTTTATGGCCAATGAGCACCTATATGTTTTATCTATAATTTCTCTTCGTAATTTCTCTTCATCTGACAACGATTAAAAAGTATTTTCCAGTAGATTGTCGACTTGATTCATGACGATGACTGCTAGCTTCTTAGCTAAAATTCCAATCCAATCAAAGCTACTGTAGATATAACATGACCTGAGGCATGGTCCTAGGGCTCAGATCCTCTGAGAGCGAGAGAGAGAGCATACTTAAATGCACATAGGACCAATTGGTAGGGTTTAAAAATACTCTGTATATTATTTAGGGTTAGGAAAGTATTTCTGCACTAAATATATTGGCGAAACAAAACCATAGTCGTTTGATTCATCCTGAAAGTTGTCATATTTTTTCACTTTTCTCACTTTCCAATATTTCATGGCTTGAACAATTGTGTTCAATCCATGAAATATTGGAAAGTGAGAAAATTGTACAATAGGAATTGAACAGTAATCGTATAAATCAACCCTAATAATCCTCATTAATCATGGAACTGTGATGACAACGGTCCCGTTGTCATGAACCGTGCACCTGCCTCCAGGTTTAAACTGCTACGCATGGTCTGCGTTCCATAATGATTCCAATAGGCTACATGTCCCAAATGATTGCACAACTTGTAATATGTTAGCCTAATATGATCCACTATTGCTAGGTCCTCAGGAACAACCACACCAGTGTGACAGATGAAAGAAAGGTCAACTAATGCAATGGAAGCCTGACGAGCTAGCTGAGGCATCCCCATTAGCTTCAGCAATGGAAGCCTGACGAGCTAGCTGAGGCATCCCCGTTAGCTTCAGCAATGGAAGCCTGACGAGCTAGCTGAGGCATCCCCATTAGCTTCAGCAATGGAAGCCTGACGAGCTAGCTGAGGCATCCCCGTTAGCTTCAGCAATGGAAGCCTGACGACATGGCTGGGGCATCCCCGGTAGCTTCGGCAATGGAAGCCTGACGAGCCAACCGAGGCTTGTGAATCTATCAAGCAGGCTGAGGCATGGAAGCCTGACAAGCCAGCTGAGGCATCCCCTTTTGCTTCGGCAGCAGCCCATGTACCCAACCTCACCAGTAAAATATTTTTTTTAAATCCTGTTGTATCCCTAGGTGACGTTGTTATTTTGTCATTTGTACGGTAGGAGTCGGGAGCGACTGCAGGGGGGGGGGATTAATAAATAAATGAACATGAAACAAAACAAGAATCACGAGTAGTGCACAGACATGAGACAGATGAACAGACACAATAACGCCTGAGGAAAGAACCAAAGGGAGTGACAGGTATAGGGGTGGTATTCAGGAAGTTAACGAAGTCCAGGTGAGTCTCATGAGGCGCAGGTATGCGTAATGATGGTGACAGGTGTGCGTAATAATGAGAAAACTGCAGACAATTAGCACCAGAGAGGGGGAGCGGGAGTAGACGTGACAGTAGGAACATTTTGTCATGAAACTTTGTCATCAAAATCTGCAATTCTCTGGATTTATGGTGGTTTCAAGACAACTGGCTCAAAATGGCCTGAAACAAATAACTTTCTTCTGACACTCGTTAGTCTATTCTTGTTCTGAGAAATGAAGGCTATTCCATGCGAGAAATTGCCATGAAACTGAAGATCTTGTACAACGCTGTGTACTACTCCCTTCACAGAACAGCGCAAGCTGTCTCAAAACAGAATAGAAAGAGGAGTGGGAGGCCCTGGTGCATAACTGAGCAAGAGGACAAGTACACTCGAGTGTCTAGTTTGAGACACTTCACAAATCCTCAACTGGCAGAAAACTCTGCCTAGAAGGCCAGCATCCCGGAGTCGGCTCTTCACTGTTGACGTTGAGACTGGTGTTTTGCGGGTACTATTTAATGAAGCTGCCAGTTGAGGATATATACAGTACCAGTCAAAGTTTGGACACACCTACTCATTCAAGGGTTTTAAAAACTATTTTCTACATTGTAAAATAATAGTGAAGACATCTTAACTATGAAATAACACGTATGGAATCATGTAGTAACCATAAAAGTGTTCAACAAATGAAAATATATTTTATATTTTATATTCTTCAATGTAGCCACCCTTTGCCTTGAAGACAGCTTTGCACACTCTTGGCATTCTCTCAACCGGCTTCACCTATAATGCTTTTCCAACAGTCTTGAAGGAGTTCCCACATATGCTGAGCAGTTGTTGGATGCTTTTCCTTCACTGCTGTCCAACTCAAACCATCTCAATATGGTTGAGGTCGGGTGATTGTTGAGGCCAGGTCATCTGATGCAGCACTCCATCACTCTCCTTGTTGGTCAAATAGCCTGTGCACAGCCTGGAGGTGTGTTGGGTCATTGTCCTGTTGAAAAACAAATGATAGTCCCATTAAGCGCAAACCAGATGGGATGGAGTATCACTGCAGAATGTTGTGGGAGCCATGCTGGTTTAGTGTGCCATGAATTCTAAATATATTACAGACAGTGTCACCAGCAAAGCACCCCCACACCATCACACCTCCTCCTCAATGCTTCATGGTGGGAACCACACATGCAGAGATCATCCATTCACCTACTCTGCATCTCACAAAGATGTTTCTCTTTGCTTATTTTAGCTGTTCTTGACATAATATTGACTTGATCTTTTACCAAATAGGGCTATCTTCTGTATAGCACCCCTACCTTGTCACAACACAAATGATTGGCTCAAATGCATTAAGAAGGAAATACATTCAACAAATTAACTTTTAACAAAACACACCTGTTAATTAAAATGCATTCCTGGTGGCTACCTCATGAAGCTGGTTGAGAGAATGGCAACAGTGTGCAAAGCTGTCATCAAAGCAAAGGGTGGCTACTTTTAATAATCTGAAATATATTTTGATTTGCTAAACACTTTTTTGGTTACTACAAGATTCCATATGTGTTAAAGTTTTGATGTCTTCACTATTATTCTACAATATAGAAAATAGTAAAAATAAAGAAAAACCCTTGAATGAGTAGGTGTGTCCAAACTTTTGACTGGTACTGTATATATATTATTTTTGATTAACAGCTGGGGCTCAAAAATTCTGTGCAATTTCCAGTGCGCGTTTACTATGAACACTGAGGATGTACCCACTTTAAGTTACAGTTTTACCAGTGGCCAAGTAGACTACTGTGGCTGTTTGATCATGATGTAGGCCTACCAGAGTGACATACCATCAAACACAATGGAGAACGGGGAGCACGTGATGCCGCGGAGCTGAGCAGACGTTGACAAACCGCTCTTCAAAGTTATTCTATTTTTACCTAAATAACAACGTTGAAACAATATTCTTTTTTTTCAATTTAAAGTTTTATTAAGTTTTCTTGTTTTTCAATCAACCAACAAAACACATTCCACATTCACAGATGTGACAGGCTTTAAAAACACATTCCACATTCACAGATGTGACAGGCTTTAAAAACACATTCCACATTCACAGATGTGACAGGCTTTAAAAACACATTCCACATTCACAGATGTGACAGGCTTAAAAAACACATTCCACATTCACAGATGTGACAGGCTTTAAAAACACATTCCACATTCACAGATGTGACAGGCTTTAAAAACACATTCCACATTCACAGATGTGACAGGCTTTAAAAACACATTCCACATTCACAGATGTGACAGGCTTTAAAAACACATTCCACATTCACAGATGTGACAGGCTTTAAAAACACATTCCACATTCACAGATGTGACAGGCTTTAAAAACACATTCCACATTCACAGATGTGACAGGCTTTAAAAACACATTCCACATTCACAGATGTGACAGGCTTTAAAAACACATTCCACATTCACAGATGTGACAGGCTTTAAAAACACATTCCACATTCACAGATGTGACAGGCTTTAAAAACACATTCCACATTCACAGATGTGACAGGCTTTAAAAACACATTCCACATTCACAGATGTGACAGGCTTTAAAAACACATTCCACATTCACAGATGTGACAGGCTTTAAAAAAAGAAAAAGTCAAAAAATAATAATACATTTGAAAAAATAAAAATAAAATTCAAATGAATGATAAAGTCAAATAAAAGCATTTATTTTTCTTAATCTATTTATTTTCCTTGGTGCATATATATATATATACATACATACATACATACGTACATACATACACACATACATACACACACACACACACACACACACACACACACACACACACACACACACACACACACACACACACACACACACACACACACACACACACACACTCACACACACACACACACACACACACACACACGTACATACGCACACGTACTCAAAAACTAAATTAAAATAAAAACACACAAAAACATATACCACTTGCAGCAGCACTATCAAGGTTCTTATCAGCTATTTCAAGCATTCGCTGAGACGACGGGCCAATAATTCGTTTTTAGGTTTTATAGTACCTTACACAACATGTATCTGCGCATTTCCCTAGTCACCCCGTTCACTCTGTCCAGTTTGAAATATAGTTGAATAGTGGAGACCAGAGTCTATCAAACTTGGGCTGTCTCTTGTGGAGGTCATAAGTGAGCTTTTCAAGAGGAAGAAAGTCAACAATCTGGTCAATCCACATTTTAAATGTAGGAGGGGTATGTCACGGTTCATGAATCCACTGCCTCCCTCTCTCTTTCTTTTTCTCTTTCTCTCTCTCTCTCTCTCTCTCTCTCTCTCTCTCTCTCTCTCTCTCTCTCTCTCTCTCTCTCCCGTGTTTGTGTGGGCGTGGTTCCCAATCTCGGCCTGATTGTCTGTGCCAGCTGGAATCACTTATCTTCCCTTTATATGTTCTGTAACCAGTGTTTCTTGTTGTCAGATCGTTGTTACTTCTCTGAGTTTGTGTCGTGTGTCCGTGCTCATCTCTCACCGCCCTTGTGTGGATTATCTGCTGTGCTCCCTCCTACACATCCGGACACACGCCCCTGGATTTCTCAGCACGCTATCATCGGAAGATGCGCCCTAGTCCCTGGGTCGGATTCCGTCTGAGTACAGTCAGTCTGTCCTGTTGCTGCTGTAAACTGTATTCATTAAACCATCGTTGCTTGCATCTTGCATCCGCCTCTGTATTGTCACAGAACGATCTGACCAGACCATGGATGCAGCGAGTTCAACGAGTCTGACCGAATTCATTTCCCGCAGTATCACGAGAATGGATCAACAAGAGGAGAACATCTCCAGCACAGGTCGGGCAGTACAAGCCCTTGTGACGCAGGTATCCCAGCTGACCCAACAATTACGACATCTGAGGGGTCTCGCTGCGCCACCTACACCGGCAGTTCAACCCGCCCCGCCAGAGCCGGATTCCCAGCTAGAGCCACGGCTACCGACACCAGAGGGTTATTCAGGTGATCCTGACTATTGCAGAGCTTTTCTTACGAGATGTTCCATGCAATTCTCGTTGCAGCCACGGACCTTCAACCGTGAACAGTCTAAGGTAGCATTCGTACTCACACTGCTATCAGGCAAAGCGGCTCTTTGGGGAACGGCGGTGTGGGCGAACCAGGACCCATGCTGCACCTCTTTCCAGACACTCTCCGAGGAGATGAGAAGGGTCTTCGATCGGGCCGTGGCGGGTAGGGAGGCGGCCAGACTACTCGCTGACCTTCGCCAAGGAGACCGTTCAGTATCGGAATACTCCATCCAATTCCGCACTCTGGCCGCAGAGTGTCAGTGGAACGAGGAGGCGCAGTGGGACATGTTCCTGCATGGGCTGGAGGACCGGATCCAGAAGGAGATTTATGTTCTGGACCTTCCCAGGAATTTAAATGGACTAGTGGAACTAGCCTTGAGGGTCGACGCTCGTCTGAGTCGTATTGGCCGCCGAGCATGCCCTAACAGACCGTATAACGACACGGAGGGCTGGCATGCCAGCGGCGGGAACACGGCCAGTTCAGCCTCCGCTCACGAACCCATGCAGCTGGGGAGAGCTCGCCTCTCCCGGGAAGAGAGGGAGAGGCGGAGATCCCAAGGACTCTGTCTCTACTGTGGTAGAGCGGGCCACTTTATCCACTCCTGCCCGGTAAAAGATCAGGCCCGGTAGTAAGCATGAGGCTACTATCGGGTGGTGTCACCACAGAGAAGACCTCATCATCTACTCTCCTCCCGGTAAGACTAAGATGGGCCACCCACACGCACGACACCCAAGCCTTACTGGACTCAGGAGCAGAGGGTAATTTCATGGACTTCAAGCTCGCTCACAAACTCCAGATTCCTATCACCTCACTCTCGCACAAGATATCCGTCAACGCTCTCAATGGTCAAGAACTCCCCAACATTTCTCACACCACTGAACCTATCACACTCATCACTTCTGGCAATCACACTGAGACACTATCATTTCTACTCATGGACTCACCCCTTGCACCATTAGTTCTCGGCCACCCTTGGCTCACCCAACACAACCCCAGAGTTGACTGGGGTCATAACTCTATATCCATGTGGAGTAACAAGTGCCTTGAGTCCTGTTTGGTGTCTGCTTGTTCGTCTGTGTCTGATTCTGTGTTTCTAGAGGAGGCAGTGGATTTGTCTAACGTGCCCGTTGAATACCTCGACCTGAAGGAGGTGTTCAGTAAGTCCCGTGCTGCTTCTCTTCCTCCGCATCGTCCCTATGACTGTGCAATAGAATTATTGCCAGGTGAGTCTCCGCCTAAAGGCAAGTAATATTCACTCTCTGTTCCTGAGAGGGAGGCTATGGAGAGATACATCTCTGATTCTCTGGCATCTGGATTCATTCGTCCTTCCTCTTCTCCAGCGGGGGCGGGGTTCTTCTTTGTGGGGAAGAAGGACGGTTCTCTGCGTCCTTGCATTGATTACCGTGGGTTGAATAACATCACAGTGAAGAATACCTATCCCTTACCGTTGATGTCCTCAGCCTTTGAAAGGTTACAGGGAGCATCCGTGTTCACTAAGTTGGATTTACGGAATGCATATAATTTGGTTCGCATAAGGGGGGGGGACGAATGGAAGACCGCGTTTAACACCCCCAGAGGGCACTTCGAATATTTGGTCATGCCTTTTGGGCTATCCAACTCCCCAGCGGTTTTCCAGGCACTCGTCAATGACGTGCTGAGAGATATGATTGATCAGTTCATATATGTTTACCTGGATGACATACTGATTTTTTCTTCTTCTCTCCAGGAACACGTTCAGCACGTCAGACGAGTGCTTCAGAGGTTGTTGGAGAATGGACTTTTTGTCAAGGCGGAGAAATGCATTTTTCATGCACAATCCGTTCCATTCCTAGGTTACATCGTCTCGACTGAAGGTATTCGCATGGATCCTGACAAGGTTAAGGCTGTGGTGGATTGGCCAAGCCCAGATTCCCGTAAGGCCCTACAGAGGTTTCTGGGATTCGCCAATTTCTACCGGCGTTTCGTTCGCAACTTTAGCCAGATAGTCGCTCCTCTTACCGCCTTAACCTCCCCCAGAGTGACGTACAGGTGGTCCGATACAGCCGAGGCTGCATTCACCAAACTCAAGAGCCGCTCAAGAGCCGGCTCCCATCCTCATAGCTCCCGATCCCTCGCGTCAGTTCGTGGTGGAGGTGGACGCTTCAGAGGTGGGGGTAGGTGCGGTACTTTCCCAACGTTCCTCTTCTGATGACAAGATGCACCCTTGCGCGTTCCTTTCCCATCGGTTATCACCTGCGGAACGCAACTACGACATTGGCAACAGAGAGTTGTTGGCAGTGAAGTTAGCACTGGAGGAGTGGCGCCATTGGTTAGAGGGTTCGGGGGTACCTTTTATAGTTTGGACCGATCACAAGAATTTAGAATATATCAGAACCGCCAAGCGACTCAACTCCAGGCAGGCGCGGTGGGCACTCTTTTTCGGACGTTTTGACTTCTCTCTCTCGTATCGCCCGGGTTCCAAGAATGTCAAACCCGATTCCCTTTCTCGCATTTTTGACCATTCCGAACGCCCATCCACTCCCGAGTGCATCCTACCCGGGACCCTAGTGGTCTCCACACTCACATGGGAGGTTGAATCGAGGGTCAAAACGGCCTTAGAAGGGGTAACGCCTCCGCCCGGTTGCCCGCCTAATCGGTTGTTTGTGCCGGAGGGGTGTCGGTCCGATGTTATTCGGTGGGGGCATTGCTCCAACGTAGCGTGTCATCCAGGAGTCAGCCGCACTAGCTTTTTGGTTAAGCAACGCTTTTGGTGGCCACTGATGGCTCGTGACATTCACAGTTTTGTCTTGGCTTGCTCGGTTTGTGCCACTGGGAAGACTTCTAATCGACCCCCAGATGGGTTACTCCAACCGCTGTCGGTCCCTTCGAGACCCTGGTCCCACATCGCGCTAGATTTTGTTACCGCCCTCCCGCCCTCCCAGGGCAAGACGGTTGTTTTGACCGTGGTGGACCGGTTCTCGAAGGCAGCTCATTTTATTCCCTTGCCTAAATTACCATCTGCCAAGGAGACAGCGGTAGCTGTCGTGGATCACGTCTTTCGCTTACATGGCCTGCTGATGGACGTAGTTTCTGACAGGGGGCCCCAATTTGTGTCCAAGTTTTGGCAAGAGTTTTGTAGGTTACTGGGAGCGAGTGTCAGCCTGTCTTCAGGGTTTCATCCCCAGAGCAACGGTCAAACGGAGAGGGCCAACCAAGATTTGGAGAGAGTGTTGCGATGTTTGGTTTCTAAGAATCCCTCTTCCTGGAGTCAACAACTCTCTATGGTTGAGTACGCTCACAATTCGTTGCCAGTGGCAGCCACGGGTCTCTCTCCGTTTGAGTGTAGTTTAGGTTACCAGCCACCTATCTTTCCCAGTACGGAGTCCGAGGTCACTGTTCCCTCCGCTCACGCTTTCATCCAGAGGTGCCGTCACGCATGGAGCAGAGCCCGTGAGACTCTTCTCCGGGTGGGGGCGCGCACCAAGGCTAAGGCCGATCGCCACCGGTCGAAGCCTCCGGTATACGTCGTTGGCCAAAGAGTGTGGCTTTCTACTAAGAACATTCCACTCCGATCCGTTTCGAACAAGCTTGCCCCCAAATTTATCGGCCCGTTCAAAGTCACCAGGATCATTAGTCCGGTGGCGGTCCGGCTCAAGCTTCCTCCGGCGTATAGGAGAATTCATCCTACCTTTCATGTGTCTAAAATAAAACCTGTGTTTCAGGCACGCATTAACCCGCCGGTCCCGGTTCCCCCGCCGCCACGACTTGATGATGGGGAACCCACCTTTTCTGTCAATCGTATTTTGGACTCTAGAAGGAGGGGACGCGGATTCCAGTACCTGGTGGACTGGGAGGGTTACGGCCCGGAGGAGAGAAGTTGGGTACCTGCTAGGGACATTCTGGATCACTCCCTTATCGATGATTTCAATCGACAGGTAAATTCGCCTATTGTCACGGTTCATGAATCCACTTTCTCTCTCTCTCTCTCTCTCTCTCTCCCGTGTTTGTGTGGGCGTGGTTCCCAATCTCGGCCTGATTGTCTGTGCCAGCTGGAATCACTTATCTTCCCTTTATATGTTCTGTAACCAGTGTTTCTTGTTGTCAGATCGTTGTTACTTCTCTGAGTTTGTGTCGTGTGTCCGTGCTCATCTCTCACCGCCCTTGTGTGGATTATCTGCTGTGCTCCCTCCTACACATCCGGACACACTCCCCTGGATTTCTCAGCACGCTATCATCGGAAGATGCGCCCTAGTCCCTGGGTCAGATTCCGTCTGAGTACAGTCAGTCTGTCCTGTTGCTGCTGTAAACTGTATTCATTAAACCATCGTTGCTTGCATCTTGCATCTGCCTCTGTATTGTCACAGGGTATTAGAGGCCCACAATAGAAGAATACATTTCTTAGCAAAGTATGTAATAGTCATAAGCAAATTTTCTCTGTCAGGATCAAGAACAAATTCCTGCTGGGCATTAAGAAGATAGATACACGGGGTCATATCAAACTGTACCTCTAGTATTTTCTGTGCAGCAGTATGTACAGATTGCTAGAATCTGGCAATCTCCCTACAGCTCCAAAATACATGCATATAGGTTCCACTTTCAGAGGTACATCTTTTACAGTTAGGAGACATATCTGTTTTCATTCTATGGAGTCTCAAAGGAGTATAATCAAATTTGTACAAAAATGTGTAATTAAAACTTTTTACACTGGTAGAGGAGTAGTATACCCTGTCGCAAACCTCCGCCCATAACTCATCACTGATAGTCAGACTAAGGTCCTTTTCCCAGATTATTTTCAAAGGAGTAAAGGAGGAGCTTCCTTTCTCAGAAAGGAGTCTATAGATGTAAGATATTTAGCCTTTAATGGATTGTGCTGTGACAAGAAGGGTTTCAACTTCATTCAACTGAGTTCTAAACCGCCTCTTGGAGGTAAATGAGGAAATTACATGTCTAATTTGAAGATATAAAAAAAATGGGATCTTGGCACATCGAATTCACTGCAGAGCTCTTGAAAGGATTTCAGTGTAGTGGTTTTCTGATGAGATAGGTCTGAAAAGGTCCTGATTCCTAGAGTATGCCAAAGATTAAAGTTGGCATCCCTCAGGGCTTTTGGCAAGTCTGGGTTGCCTACCATAGGCGAGTGAGAACATATTTGGGAGGAAATGCCCAGGTATTTCTTACAGTCCCTCCACACTAGTAGGGTGCTGTAAATCACAAAGGTTTTGGCTATGTTGCCCACTTCACTAAAGTTATTAATGAATATAATTGAGCTTAAGGGCAATGAACCACAGGATTGGGCTTCTATCTGAATCCACGTTGACTCTTGTCTGTTTGTGATCCATGTTAGCATGTTGCGGATTTGGGCAGACCAGTAGTACAATTGAAGGGAGGGAAGGGCAAGACCACCCTTAGATTCAGGTTTCGATAGAGTGGAAAACTTGATCCTAGGTTTTGTATTGCCCCATATAAATTTGGTGATGCTTTGGTTAGTTGTTTTGAAGAAGGAAACTGGGAGATAGCATGGGAGCATCTGAAATAAGTAGTTCAGTCTAGGGAGGACGTTCATACGGATTACATGAATTCTTCCTACTAAGCTAATTGTGAGGGAGATCCAGGTTTGGAGATCGTTCTTGATTCGATCCAGGAGTGGAAGATAATTTTCCTTAAAAAGGCTATTCAGATCTGGTGTTATGAAGATCCCGAGGTATTGAAACCCCTGTGTTTTCCATTGGAAAGGACAAAGTGTCTTCATAGAGCTGGTGAGTGTAATATTGAGAGGGCAGACAGTGGATTTGTTCAAATTGATCTTATAACCTGAAAACTTGCCATACTGAGCAATTGTGTCTAAAATGAGAGGGAGGGATTTCTCAGGGTTGGATATGTAGAGCAAGACATCATCCGCGTAAAGCGAAATCTTGTGCTGCAGGCCGCCTGCAGAAACACCCATAATACTTGGATTGCTCCTTATCAGCTCTGCCAGAGGCCCCCAACAAGTAGAGCAGCGGGGACAGCGAGCACCCTTGTCTTGTGCCCCTTTCCAGAGGGAATCTGTCAGAGTTCAGTCCATTAGTAGTCACCATGGCATTTGGATGAGAGTATAGTGATTTGATCCATTTAATAAAATTTGGGCCCATATTGAACTTTTCTAAGACTGAAAACAGAAAGCTCCACTCCATCCTGTCAAACGCCTTCTCAGCATCCAGTGAAGCCAGCAGGACAGGGGTCTTCTGTGCGTTTACTTGATCAATAATATCAAAAAGACGGCGAATGTTATCAGAAGAGTATCTGTCTCTAATAAATCCAGTTTGGTCCGCTTTTATTATTTTGGGAAGAAGAGTGTTTAGTCTTTTGGCGAGCAATTTGGTAATTATTTTATAGTCGAAATCCAACAAGCTTATGGGCCGGAAGGACGAGCAGGATAGGGGGTCCTTGTCCTTTTTTAGCAACACTGTAATGCGGGCTGTGTGCATTGAGTCTGGGAGAACTCCGTTTTTGCAAAAATCCTCCAGCATTGGCATGAAGATAGGGCGGAGCTGGGGCCAAAAAGCCTTGTAGAACTCTCTGGGGAATCCATCTGGGCCAGGGGAGTTATTAGGTGGCATGGAGGTAATTGCCTCCAGGATCTCCTCAGGAGTGAAGGGGGAGTTGAGATCTTCTTGGTCGGTCTCTGATAGTTTAGGTAGCGAGATTCCCTCTAGGAAAGAGTGGAGTTCTGCCTCCGTGTGTTTTCTCTCAGAGGTATATAGTTTGCAGTAAAAATCATGAAAAGTTAAATTGATATTTTTGGGTCATATGTGACCTCGTCCTCTGCTGTTTGGATAGCCAGGATTGTACGCTCTGACTGCTCCTTTTTTAATTGGTAAGCAAGCAATCTACTGGGCCTATTGCTATACTCATGGTATTTCTGTTTAGTAAAGAAAACTTCTTTTTTTTATCTCCCGAGTGTAGTCCAAATTCAGTTTGGCTTTGGCTGCTTTAAGATGACTCCAGGAGGTGCTGTCTAGGGATTGTTTATGTATTTTTTCACAGCATTCCAGCTCCCTCTCAAGATCTAGTCTGTGTGCTTCCATTGCTTTTTTCTTAGAGGAAGCATATGCAATTAGATGACCTCTTAGTGTGGCTTTAGCAGCGTCCCACATTGTGGCCAGAGAAACAGGAGACTCTTTATTGTCTTGTGTGTAGTTGTCTATCCATGTAGTTACCAATGTATAGAACGCTTCGTTTGATAGCATGGAGGTGTTGAATTTCCAGCTCTTTGACCTCGGGATGTTTTTGCAGAGGTCAAAGCGGAGGTGGACAAAGGCGTGATCTGAAAGTGCTATGGGTCCGATTGTACAAGTGGCTGAATTTATTTTTATAACTCTTTGGGATAAAAATGTAATCTATACGGGAGTAGGTGTTATGGACATTAGAGTAGTATGTATAGTCCATAGATGAGCTATTAGTCTCTCTCCAGATATCTATCAGTCCCATCTCTTTAGTAAGAGAGTTCAACATCTTTGCAGATCTAGGATTTGTGGTGGGGACTTGAGATGATTTGTCTAGGGTTGGGTTAAGGGTACAATTAAAATCTCCGGCCACCACGCCAAAGGAGACACAATGCTCATTGAACAGGGTTATCATTTTTGACATGAAGGCAGGAGTATCTGTGTTAGGGTTGTATATGTTTAATATAGTAATTGGTTGACCATATAGTGACCCAGTTATCAAAATAAATCTCCCCTCCGGATCAGATATGTTTTTGTCAATTATGAATGGAACATTTTTATGGATAAGTATGGCTGTGCCTCTACTGTTTAATTTGAAAGATGAGAAATACACCTGTCCCACCCAAGCTCTACAGAGTTTGGCATGTTTAGCATCACAGAGGTGTGTCTCTTGTAATAGCGCGATGTCTGCTTTTTCCTTTTTTAGAGCACATAGTATCTTTTTTCGTTTTATTGCATGCCCTAGACCATGGCAGTTCCATGTCAATAGATTTAAGGTACTAGTCATCGTCATCGAGCAGTAATCGAACTTTAGTGCAAGTCATCGCTGGGTAAAAGTGGATAGTAGTTACAGCTGCGTTCACATAAAAGGAAAATAAATGGTGTACATAAAATAATAATCTCTGAACCCCCCAGCCGAGTTCCCAAACAACTCGACACATCCCGTTGGATCTATTACCCCCCGCTCAGTCTCAATACTGTGTTCCGAATAAAACAAAAACCGGGAACAGTTAGCAACGCACAATGTCTCCCTCTCCCCACCAAAGAAATGCCTCATCCTCTCCACCCCGCATTGAGTAAATAACACAGTTGCCCTCGTCCAGACCACAGTAAAAGAGGGGAGAAAAATAAAATCAATAGCCAAGCCTACATATACCTCCCCCAAGGGACATAGAGAACCCCAAGTAATAATAGCAACAACAACAAAAACAGGGAAATAAAAGTAGGCTGAAACATTAGTAGGCCTAGGTTAGGCTATACAGCCCATCCCTCTCAGTTAAAGGAAAATAAATATAAATTGGACGGCTATAATGACCTTTAGGGGGTGGGTCTCTGGATATCGGCTATATGTCGTCTTACCTCCTTTAGTAATGGCATTAATCGCATTTAGTCATTGGTCTGTTTCTCATTGGCCAGGATTGTCTTTCAAAAAACGTTTTGCCTCTTCGGGAGTTTTGAAGTGTCGCAAGGCTCCTTGGTGAAGAATCCTGAGCTCGTTTGGAGTATTTCTTCACTTCGTCAAATTCTCGGCGCTTTCGGCGTATTCCAGCTGACAGGTCCTGGTGTAAAGTGAGTTTGGCGTTTCCCACTGTGATGGTGTTGTTTTTCGCTGCCTGTAGGACTCGTTCCTTGTCGGTGAATCTCAGGAAACGTATGGTGATTGGGCGCGGTGGTTGTCTGGCTGCTGGTGGGGGCCTCAGTGCTCGGTGAGATCTATGGGCCTGTCGGTGGACATGTGGAGCCACTCGGGAAGTTTGTCTTGCAGGTAGCGGATCAGTGGCATGTTTCCCTCTACTTTTTCGCCCAGATTGAATAGAACACAATTATTCCTTCGCCCCCTGTTTTCCAGGTCCTCTGTTTTCTCTTCCAGATGCTCGATTTTCTTTTTAGCATATGCTATTGTTTCCATGGCATCTGTCAATAAGTTTTCCATGGATAGGATTCGCCCCTCTGCCTCGTCCAGGCTCCTCGCGTTTATGGTTATCTTGTTGTTGATGTCAGGCAAAGCGTTTTCCAGGATTGTCACCTTGCCCCCTATCGCACTGAGCTGAGAGTTAATGGCATCTAATTTAGTGTTTAGTTCTGTACGTTGGGATCTCAACTCAGAAAGGATGTCTTCGACAGAGTGCGAGGTTGGCATTCGTTGTGCCTCGTGGGGGAGCGGGTTCTCTTGCTCCTGGCTAATGGCGCTAGTTTTTTCTGAAGCTAGCTTCTTCTTGGAGGCTTTTTCCGTCGCTAATACTCGAGTCCGGGTAAAAATGTCACCTGTAGTGTCGCCTTTTGTAGCCGCCATGACTTTTTCTTACTAAAGCTAAATGAGTTTGAACTTGGAGTGGAGGTAAGATTAGGAATTGGAAACTACTTGTGCGGAGCTCTTAGTTCATGCGGCCATCTCGTCCAAGGGTCACGTGATCCCCTGAAACAATATTCTAACATCGGCTGATAAATCTTCCCAAAGAGCCATGGACCTCCGACCGAGAGGCAAGAAGGACGACCAAAACGTTGTTGATTCCCAAGATAACGATAATGCTACAGCTAGCAAGATTAGCATTAGCCCTCATAACTCAGACGGCAGTTCCAGACTGTTGCTCTCAGCAGTCTCTTGCGAGCCTGCCGACATGCTGGTTACTCTCCTCCGGGAAATTCAGGATGGTAACAGAGGTCTTTCTATGAAAATTGATAAGAAATCGTCTGAACTCCATTCTTCCATTGACGACCTGAAATCCTCCATGAATGATCTCCTTTTGAGAACGACTGAGGCAGAGTTGCGCATTAGCACAGTTGAAGATACTATCGCTAGACATGACCAGGTCTTGATACAACTGCAAAAGAACAATGCCTACCTCAAAAACAAGGTAGATCAGATGGAGAACCAGAGTAGACGTAGTAATGTCCGTGTGGTGAGATTGAAAGAGGACAGCGAGGGCCGTGACCCGGTCCGTTTCTTCACTCAATGGATCCCGGAGGTCCTAGGCATAATCCACTTCACCAAGCCGCTGGAAATCGAACGCGCCCACAGATCTCGCCAGACGTCGCAAGCAGTTCAGACCAGCCGCCAAAGCACTGAAGGAGAAGAACATCACCGGCTACCTCATCCACCCTGCGCGGATGAAAGTTCAGTACAAAGGCCGAAGCCATCTCTTCAACACACCGGGAGAAGTGCACACTTTTCTCAAAGAACTGAGCAACGTCTGAGCCAGGACGGTCTCTCTGGGGGATAAAATGCAGTTTGTTTGTTTTCTCTTACTAAAGCTAAATGAACTGCTGGTATCTCCCGGTCACTATAATTGATTTGTACATTTTCAACTAACCGTATCTTTCCGGGGTGAGTTCTATTACATTTACAGGAAAGTATATTTTGGTTTAGTCCATATCTACTGGGCGAAGCAATAAGTGGGCTTAGGCCACTTTCCCCCTCATTTATGTAAATCTTTCGAAAAGAGACTCAAGCAGCCCTTACCGTGGGCAGTAAATATTCAGCCATAAATATCTATTTACAACGTTTGTTTTCAACTTAGAGAGCTCGCAGGTTTTAGTTTCCGCCAAGGTTTAGCTAGTAAGAGCAAGATGGAAAGCGAGCAGCAACGTATCTCTACAAGTGTATTCATGTTTGATTGTTGGGATTGTTGTTTTAGTCTGACAATCGGGGTGGGTGGGATTTTTATTATTTTTTTCTTCCTTTTTTCTATGTTTATTGTTTCCTTCCTAAAGAGGCACACAGGTCACGTTTGTGCTCAAACCAAACATTTCCTAATTATCTGCATATGATAGATTTCTATTCCATTACATATTTGAAACCCAACCTATGCTTAATCCACTAAAATATGTCACATTCAACGTAAAAGGTCTTAACAGCCCAATTAAAAGGAAAAGAGTCTATACATACCTTAAGAAATTAAAGGCTGACATTGTGTTTTTACAAGAAACTACTCTTTTTATTCACACCCACACAAGACACACACACGCATAGATAACTTTTTACTTTCGACACAACTGTTTCATAGAGTGTTAGATGTCAAGTATCTCCCCAGATTGCTTAGTGACCATTCTCCTCTGGTATTATCAATCTCCATTCCTACCAAGGTAAATGGAGCATATAGATGGAGACTAAATTCTACACTCCTAAAGCAACCTGAATTTTGTGCATTCATCAAAGAGCAGATCAATATTTTTACTTTGACAAACAAACCCTCTGCTCCTGACAGCTTCATTCTTTGGGACACATTGAAGGCCTATCTGAGGGTACAGATTATTTCCTATACTAAAGGGCTGAAGAGAAAACACGGTGCGGAACTGAGTGCCCTTGAATCTGAAATCTCCGATGTAGAGAAAACCTTCTGAAGAGGCCCGACTAAAGATCTATACAGGCTTTTGGTAAATAAAAAACTTAAATATAATATTCTGAACACATATCAAGCTGAGAGGGCCATCACTAAATCAAAACAGCGTTATTACGAGCTTGGAGAGAAAGCTCACAAAGTATTGGCATGGCAACTGAAAGCAGAGGAAAGTAAGAGGACAATTAATGCCATAGAAACTCTTACTAATGAGATCTTTCGACCCTACTGAAATTAATAATACTTTTAAGAAATACTATGAAGACCTCTACACTTCCCAATCAAGCCATGATCTATCAGAGATCGACTCCTTTCTCTCCTCTCTCAACCTCCCATGCCTGACAGGGGAAGACAGCGAGCGCCTGAGTGAACACTTCTCAGTTCCTGAATTGTTGGAAGCCATTAAAGCCTTACCTTCTAATAAATCTCCTGTAGGGAGCTGTTGGTCCTTATGGAGGTACTTAAAAAAGCCAGAGAAGACAACTGCTTTCCAGAGTCCTCCTCTCAAGCAGTGATTACTGTAATCCACAAGAAAGGGAAAAACTTGTGCGCCTCCTATAGACCAATCTCTCTCCTTAACACATATTGTAAACTGGTCACAAAGATGCTATCTAAGAGACTGGTGTCTTCCCCTGTTGGTCAACCCAGATCAGACTGGCTTCATAATTAATAGATTGTCCTCCAATAATCTCAGAAGGTTCTTTGATATAATTCACCTTGCTAACAAAAACAAAATTCCTAGTGTCGCAGTCTCCCTCGACGCTGAAAAGGCCTTTGATAGGGTTGAATGGCCATACCTCTTTCGCGTCTTGGAAAAGTTCGGTTTAGGTAACGTGTTTGTAAATGTGATAAAATTACTCTACAAATCTCCTAAAGCTAGGATTGATACCAATGGGATTACTTCCTCCTCTTTCCCTCTTTATAGGGGGAACAGACAAGGTTGCCCAATTAGCCCCTACCTCTTTGCCCTCGCCATCGAACCGTTGGCTGAGGCTATTAGAACGTGCCCTGAAATATGAGCCATACGATTGGCCAGCGGTAAACTTATAGTGCACTTGATTTGTTCTCAGGGCCCGCAGGGAAAGCAGAGTTTGTACCTTCAAACACATGAAATGGTTCAAAATGGTGCGCAGGGCAGTTGAATGGGGTACACTTACCGCCAACAGCCCGAGACAAATAAAAAGGCTTTATAGGTGGGTTTTTTACAGAAATGTTTGGAGATCGACCAGTACATTGCGATCGACCAGTTGGTGACCACTGCTCTAGAAAGTTGAGTGAAGTTCAATCTCGCGCTTCTCTCTGTGGGCTGTTATTTCTTCTGTGTGGCAGTCCCGCACGCACACAGTTTAGAGGGAACATTGCCTCTGAGCACATTATTCTGTCTCTCTCCATCACGCTTACTCTAATTTTCTCTCTCATTCTCTCCCTCATTCTTTCTCTCGCTCTCTCGTTCATCTGGAATGTCCAGTCCTCCCCTCCAGCCATTGTCTGTTGGTTAAAGGGCATTGTTGTTGGTGTGTGTGTAAGAGAGAGATAGTGAGTGTGTGTTGAGAGTTGCAATATTGGTTCACACACACACACACACACACACACACACACACACACACACACACACACACACACACACACACTGAAAATGAGGTACAGTATTGGAGTCATTGTGGTGTCTAAAATCTAATTAAATTGCATTTGTCACATGCTGAAAAAGGTGTAGTAGACCTTACTGTGAAATGCTTACTTACAAGCCCTTAACCAACATTACAGTTTCAAGAGTTAACCCTTGTATTGTCTTAAGGGTAAAAAATGACCCGCCACTATGTTTAACAGAGAAAAGCCCCTAAATTATATTTTTTCAACTTAAAATTGGATTACTTTTCATAGAGTGACCCCAACAATAGAAAAAGTGAAACATCGCCTTTGTTCATGTTTCCATGAAAGCTGTACACCAGCAGGGTACAAAGATTGTCTTAGGGTCATTTTTCACCCGGCAGTTATAAAATAATTTACACACCACAAAAACCATAAAGACACACACAAACACACACACACACTGAGAAATGTAGATTATGTGTGGTACTGATTGAACTCAGACAAAACTAAAAAACTTTATTGTGCAGGTGCAGCATCTCCCCTCCACGACCTCACATGACTCAAGTTCACAGACATAGTAAACAACATTTCAGACAAAATAAACATTTATTGAAAGCATTGTTTACTAATGAGGAATGCAGTCAGAGGTTATAAAGGTGCTATAGATGACAGTCCCCCCAGTTCTCTCTTTGCTGAAGCCATGAGTGCACGTTTCAGTGCCCAACAGGTCGTAGATCTGACTTTTTCAGATGTCCAGGAGGAACAAGAGAATGATGATTTAGAAGAGAAGGAGGTATCTGAAGAAGAAGATGGGGAAGAATACAACCCAGAGCACGATGCATCATCTTCAGATGAAGAAGAATACAACCCAGAGCACGATGCATCATCTTCAGATGAAGAAGAATTACAACCCAGAGCACGATGCATCATCTTCAGATGAAGAAGAATACAACCCAGAGCATGATGCATCATCTTCAGATGAAGAAGAATACAACCCAGAGCACGATGCATCATCTTCAGATGAAGAAGAATTACAACCCAGAGCACGATGCATCATCTTCAGATGAAGAAGAATATAACCCAGAGCACGATGCATCATCTTCAGATGAAGAAGAATACAACCCAGAGCACGATGCATCATCTTCAGATGAAGAAGAATTTACAACCCAGAGCACGATGCATCATCTTCAGATGAAGAAGAATTACAACCCAGAGCACGATGCATCATCTTCAGATGAAGAAGAATACAACCCAGAGCACGATGCATCATCTTCAGATGAAGAAGAATTACAACCCAGAGCACGATGCATCATCTTCAGATGAAGAAGAATATAACCCAGAGCACGATGCATCATCTTCAGATGAAGAAGAATACAACCCAGAGCACGATGCATCATCTTCAGATGAAGAAGAATTTACAACCCAGAGCACGATGCATCATCTTCAGATGAAGAAGAATACAACCCAGAGCACTATGCATCATCTTCAGATGAAGAAGAATTACAACCCAGAGCACGATGCATCATCTTCAGATGAAGAAGAATACAACCCAGAGCACGATGCATCATCTTCAGATGAAGAAGAATTACAACCCAGAGCACGATGCATCATCTTCAGATGAAGAAGAATTACAACCCAGAGCACGATGCATCATCTTCAGATGAAGAAGAATTACAACCCAGAGCACGATGCATCATCTTCAGATGAAGAAGAATACAACCCAGAGCACGATGCATCATCTTCAGATGAAGAAGAAATCCCCCAAACTGAAAGAGACATTTTTGCCAAAGAACAGCAAAATAACATGGTCCTTGTCACCATATGACAACCAGGGCAGGATGGCAGCACAAAATGTCATAAGGATGACCCCAGGGCCCACAAGACATGAAGTTCCCATGCCCAGGACATCTCCTCAACATTCTACATGTTCATCACACCAGCCATCGAAAAAATCCTCCTGGAGATGACAAATTTGGAGGGTTTCTGTAAATATGGAGACAACTGTAAAAGGATGGATGAGATTGACCTGCATGCCTATATAGGGCTACTAATCTTAGCGGGTGTGTATAGGTCCCGAGGCGAGGCTACATGTAGTCTGTGGGATGCAGAGAGTGAAAGGGCGATTTTCCATATGCCACAATGCCACTGAAAAGTATTTTCCACTTTCTCAAGAATGCTACGGTTTGAGAACCGTGAGTCAAGACCTGCAAGACATGTGAGAGACAAACTGGCGGCCGTAAGAGAGGTCTGGGAGAAGTGGGTGGAGCCATAAGAGAGGTCTAGGAGAAGTGGGTGGGGCGTCTGCCATACCTCTACATCCCTGGGCCTGAGTAACAGCTCGCTGTCCTTTCCGGCAGTATAAGCCCTGCAACCCAGCAAAGTATGGCATCAAGATATGGGTGGCCTGTGACGCACAATCCAGCTACGCTTGGAAGATGCAAATATACACAGGGAAGCCTACCGATGTAGGCCCGGAGAAGAACCAGGGGACGCGGGTTGTGCCTGATGTGACAGATGGACTGAGGGGGCACAATGTCACATGTGACAATTTCTTCACCTCTTATGAACTTAGCCAGCAGCTCCTGAAGAGGAAGATCACTATGGTTGGCACAGAAAGAACAAGCTTGAGCTCCCCCTGCACTCCTCGCAACAAGTGGGAGAGATGCCTTCTCATCAAAGTTTGCCTTCACCCCCACCACCATTCTAGTTTCTTACCTCCCAAAGAGGAACAAGAATGTGGTCCTCCTAAGCACACTGCACAAAATGGCTGAGATTAGTGATCGTGAGGACAGGAAGCCAGCCATCATCCTGGACTACAACCACAACAAAGGAGGCGTGGACAATATGAACAAGGTGATTGGAACTTACAGCTGCAGGAGGATGACTGCCCGCTGGCCCCTGGTTATCTTCCATAACATCATTGATGTGTCCTCATACAATGCCTTTGTGATATTGTAGAATATCAACCCTACATGGATGCCTGATAAGAGGAACAATAGGAGGGGGTTCCTGAAGCAGCTGGGAAAGGCACTTTCAAAGAAGGGAGCGCATCCACCGCAAAGCAGCCTCTGCAGCGCTTGTGAAAGCTGTTCAGGGGGCTGAATCTTGTCCTGATCCACCTGAGGCTGTAGCTGGGGCAGGCAAGAGGAGGAGATGCCAATTATGCCCCCCAAAGAAGGACTGTAAAACAAATACTATGTGCTGCACATGTGAGAAATCCATCTGCAAAGTCCATGCACACACACTTGCATACTATGTGCTAATTAGAGTTGATTGATTTATGTTCTTCACATTTTTGTTTTGTATCTATTATCTTATTTTATTATTATGTATTGTTGTTTGTTTAAACACCTTGTGGGTGGAGACAATGGCTAAAAAATGGGAGGACTAGTATTTTGTAGTAGAATTCCTCATTGTACAGTACATAAGAATATATCACTATGTTGCCAAAAAAGTCCAAGACTGTTATTGTTTTCCTTCAATAAAATTAATTCAAAACTACTTTCTGCACATTTCTGCCACTTTCTTAGTCTATACAAGTAATCTCTTGCTAAAAAATATTTTTACACCTATGCAGTACCGTTAGCAATAATAATAACAATAATAATAAACCTCTACTTTAGTAAAAGAAAACAATTATGACAGGTGTGTCATAATAAAAATGAGTGGTGTCCACTGATTAAATACAGTATTTCTGCACTGTGAAGAGGGAAAACCCAGATATTCACAAAGTTTGTGATGAAAGACAGGTTGTTTCTTCATGCAAAATAGATTTTGGGTTTAAAACTCAATTAAGCTGCTTTATTTTAGGGGTTTAGTAAGGTGGGTCATTTTTTACCCTTAGGACAAGGAGATTATACATAATGTTAAGACTACACAAGTGTTAAGAAAATATTTACTAAATAAAATAAAGTAAAAAGTATAACACAATAAAATAACAATAACGAGGCTATAAACAGGGGATACCGGTACCAAGTCAATATGCGGGAGTACAGGTTAGTTGAGGTAATTGACGTAATATGTACATGTAGGTAGGGGTAAAGTGACTAATGCAAGATAATAAACAGGTTAGTTGAGGTAATTGAGGTAATATGTACATGTAGGTAGGGGTAAAGTGACTAATGCAAGATAATAAACAGGTTAGTTGAGGTAATTGAGGTAATATGTACATGTAGGTAGGGGTAAAGTGACTATGCATAGATAATAAACAGGTTAGTTGAGGTAATTGAGGTAATATGTACATGTAGGTAGGGGTAAAGTGACTATGCATAGATAATAAACAGCAAGTAGCAGCAGTGTAAAAACAGGGGGGATCAAGGCAAGTAGGCCGGGTAGCCATGTTATTAAGTGTTCAGCAGTCTTTTTGCCTGGGAGTAGAAGCTATTAACCTCTCTGCGAGTAAGGCTAGTTTCCTGAATTTCCGCCTGTCACACTCAACGTCAACAAAACAAATTCTAACCCTAACCATAACCCTAACCCTAACCCAAATGTTATTTGTCACATACACATGGTTAGCAGATGTTAATGCGAGTGTAGCGAAATGCTTGTGCTTCTAGTTCCGACAATGCAGTAATAACCAACGGGTAATCTAACCTAACAATTCCAAAACTACTACCTTATACACACACGTGTAATGGGATAAAGAATATGTACATAAAGATATATGAATGAGTGATGGTACGGAACGGCATAGGCAAGATGCAGTAGATGGTATCGAGTGCAGTATATACATATGAGATGAGTATGTAGGGTATGTAAACAAAGTGGCATAGTTTAAAGTGGCTAGTGCTACATGTATTACATCATTTTTCATTATGAAAGTAGCTAGAGATGAGTCAGTATGTTGGCAGCAGCCAGTTAGTGATATCTGTTTAACAGTCTGATGGCCTTGAGATAGAAGCTGTTTTTCAGTCTCTCTGTCCCCGCTTTGATGCACCTGTACTGACCTCGCCTTGTGGATGATAGCGGGGTGAACAGGTAGTGGCTCGGGTGGTTGTTGTCCTGGAGGGCAGGTAGTTTGCCCCCGGGGATGCGTTGTGCAGACCTCACTACCCTCTGGAGAGCCTTACGGTGGTGGGCGGAGCAGTAGCTGAAGTCCACAATCATCTCCTTTGTTTTGTTGACGTTGAGTGTGAGGTTATTTTCCTGACACCACACTCCGAGGGCCCTCCTCTCCTCCCTGTAGGCCGTCTCGTCGTTGTTGGTAATCAAGCCTACCACTGTAGTGACGTCTGCAAACATGATGATTGAGTTGGAGGTGTGCATGGCCACGCAGTCGTGGGTGAACAGGGAGTACAGGAGAGGGCTGAGAATGTACCCTTGTGGGGCCCCAGTGTTGAGGATCAGTGGGGTGGAGATGTTGTTACCTACCCTCACCACCTGGGGGCGTCCCGTCAGGAAGTCCAGGACCCATTTGCACAGGGCGGGGTCGAGACCCAGGGTAATGAAGAGTTTGGAGGGTACTATGGTGTTAAATGCTGAGCTGTAGTCGATGAACAGCATTCTTACATAGGTATTCCTCTTGTCCAGATGGGTTAGGGCAGTGTGCAGTGTGATTGCGATTGCGTCGTCTGTGGACCTATTGGGGCGGTAAGCAAATTGGAGTGGGTCTAGGGTGTCAGGTAGGGTGGAGGTGATATGGTCCTTGACTAGTCTCGCAAAGCACATCATGATGACGGAAGTGAGTGCTACGGGGCGATAGTCATTTAGCTCAGTAACCTTTGCTTTCTTGGGAACAAGAACAATGGTGGCCCTCTTGAACAGCAGACTAGGATAAGGATTGATTGAATATGTCCGTAAACACATCAGCCAGCTGGTCTGCGCATGCTCTGAGGACGCTGGGGATGCCGTCTGGGCCTGCAGCCTTGCGAGGGTTAACACGTTTAAATGTTTTACTCACGTTGGCTGCAGTGAAGGAAAGCCTGCAGGTTTTGGTAGCGGGTCGTGTCAGTGGCACTGTATTGTCCTCAAAGTGAGCAAAGAAGGCCGGTGGTTGTGCACACACATGCAAGCATGGTTTTTACCTGCATGCATGTGTATAATTTGTGTGTGTGTGTGTGTGTGTGTGTGTGTGTGTGTGTGTGTGTGTGTGTGTGTGTGTGTGTGTGTGTGTGTGTGTGTATGGTTGTGCATATCACAGCTTTTCTAACAGTTTTTTCTAGCTTATATAACACAAGAACCCTAGATGTGACATGGTGTGTGATACTGCAACCCATAATCTATCTAGCTCCTGGCTGGCCCTCTTTTATTTAGTAATGCCTGATCTGGTCAACCAACGCTTAACATAGATTACTGAGCTAAGAACCAACCCCTCAACACTACTGTTCAGCAACACTTCCACATGTTGCAAAACCTTTTCTGTAGCACTCACTGTGACTGACAGGGCTAAATGACTTTAACTTTGGTGACCTAAGTTTAGTAGATATTATTAGGCAATGCAATTGTTAACTAACTAACTACCTGGTACTAAATGGTGTCTTGTAGTGGTGTTTTGTTTTTAAATTCATTCCAAAAGGAACAACAGTAATTCATAGGTTACTGTGTAAATACCATTTGACCATGTCATATCTTGGTGAATACCTGGCATACCTGGATTGATAGATTTCTAACCAAGCTGAAGTATGTTTCTCCCTCCTTCTCCTCCACCCCCTCTCTGCCCTCCCTCTTCTATTTGTTCTCTCTCTGTAGTCGTGGGATATTATCTTCCGGAATGCCAACGCTGGGGTGTCACCAGGCGCAGCCTATCAGAGCCCTCCTTCTCTGGGTGGTGCTGCTCTGGGATTGGCCAACGCCCAGGCGATGGTTGGAGCTCAACCTAACATGGAGAAGTTAGTGGAGGACCATCTGGCTGTACAGTCACTCGTACGAGCGTACCAGGTACTGTACACACACACACACACACACACACACACACACACACACACACACACACTGAGTGTGGTTGCCCTGTATGTGTCTAGGTGCGGGGGCACCACATAGCCAAGCTGGACCCTCTGGACATCGGTGTGATAGACTTTGATGAGTCCCCAGTAATGCTGGGCTTGAAGAAAGTTGGTGAGAAATGTGCGCCTGCCTCATCTCGCTGCTGTGTGGCGCCAACTCTGATTCATCTTTCTGAATGATTGTCTTTCTTTCTTCTTCCTCTGTCTTCTCCCTTCCTTTCTTAAAAAAAAATATATATATTTTTTGCTTCTACTTTGTTTATATATTTTGTCTTTCGCCTCTCTGTTTCCTCCCTCCCCTCTGCTCTCTTTCTCTGTTTTGTTTGTTTATTTATTTATTTATTCAATTTGTTGCTCCCCCCTTCTCTCGGACCTGCCCCTCCTGCCCCCTGTAGATTCGGAGTCACCACGTGGCGCAGCCGGATGTTACATCCTGACCTTAGAGATCCTTTAAATTCTCTGTTTGGTAGGTCAGGTTGTGACTAGGGTGGGAAATCAATTTTTATATTTCTTTGTTGGTCGAGTATGGTTCCCAATTAGAGGCAGCTGTCTATCGTTGTCTCTGATTGGGGATCATACTTAGCCAGCCCTTTTTCCCACCTTCAGTTGTGGGATCTTGTCTTTGTGTGTTGCATGTGTTGCACTCCTAGCTTTACGTTAGTTGAGTTGTTTATAGTTTTTTTGGTGGAACATTTAAAATGACAGAAAATGTACGCCTACCACCCTGCACCTTGGTCTTCATTTAACGACGGACGTTACCCTGGACCCTCTGGGCATCTTAGCTGGTCCTCCCTCCTCTGACATCATCACCTCCAGTGACAAATTGGGTGAGGAGAGGAGGGGAGGGGTTAAGGGGGTAATGGAGACTTACAGGATTTAGGCCTCAAATATGGTCTGTCACCACATCTCTAACCCTAACCCTACACTCCCATCCTCACCCTCCACATGGTTAAATCCACCTGTCACCCAACAATAGCCTCTACTATAGCATACAGTTGAAGTCGTCATTTTACATACACCTTAGCCAAATACATTTAAACTCTGTTTTTCACAATTCCTGACATTTAATCCTAATAACAATTCCCTGTCTTAGGTCAGTTAGGATCACCACTTTATTTTAAGAATGGGAAATGTCAGAATAATAGAGAGAATGATTTATTTCAGCTTTTATTTATTTCATCACATTCCCAGTGGGTCAGAAGTTTACATACACTCAATTAGTATTTGGTAGCATTGCCTTTAAATTGTTCAACTTGGGTCAAACGTTTTTGGTAGCCTTCCACAAGCTTCCCACAATATGTTGGGTGAATTATGGCCTATTCCTCCTGACAGAGCTGGTGTAACTGAGTAGGTTTGTAGGCCTCCTTGATCGCACATGCTTTTTCAGTTCTGCCCACAAATGTTCTGTAGGATTGAGGTCAGGGCTTTGTGATAGCCACTCCAATACCTTGACTTTGTTGTCCTTAAGCCATTTTGCCACAACTTTGGAAATGTGCTTGGGGTCATTGTCCATTTGGAAGACCCATTTGCGACCAAGCTTTAACTGTCACGTTCAGACCACGTTTGTCTTTATTTATTTGGTCAGGGCGTGAGTTGGGGTGGGTAGTCTATGTGTGTTTTTCTATGTTTTTCCATTTCTATGTTTGGCCTGATATGGTTCTCAATCAGAGGCAGCTGTTTATCGTTGTCCCTGATTGAGAACCATATTTAGGTAGCCTGGGTTTCAATGTTGGTTTGTGGGTGTTTGTTTCCTGTGTAAGTGTTTGTGCCACACGGGACTGTTTCGGTTTGGTTTATTGTTTATTGTTTTGTATTTCACAGTGTTCAGGCTTTTCTTATTAAAATCGTCATGAACACTTACCACGCCGCATCTTGGTCCGATCCTTACTCCTCTTCAGACGAAGAGGAGGAAATCTGCCGTTACATTAACTTCCTGGCTGATGTCTTGAGATGTTGCTTCAATATATCCACATAATTTTGCCTCCTCATGTTGCCATCTATTTTGTGAAGTGCAGCAAAGCACCCACACAACATGATGCTGCCACCCCTGTGCTTGGGATGGGATGGTGTTCTTCGGCTTGCAAGCCTCCCCCTTTTTCCTCCAAACATAACGATGGTTATTATGGCCAAACAGTTCCATTTTTGTTTCATCAGACCAGAGGACATTTCTCAAAAAAGTACGATCTTTGTCCCCATGTGCAGTTGCAAACTGTAGTCTGGATTTTTTATGGCGGTTTTGGAGCAGTGGCTTCTTCCTTGTTGAGCGACCTTTCAGGTTATGTCGATATAGGACTAGTTTTACTGTGGATATAGATACTTTTGTACCTGTTTCCTCCAGCATCTTCTCAAGGTCCTTTGCTGTTGTTCTGAGATTGATTTGCACTTTTCGCATCAAAGTACGTTCATCTCTAGAGAACGCGTCTCCTTCCTGAGTGGTATGACGGGTGCGTGGTCCCATGGTGTTTATACTTGCGTACTATTGTTTGTACAGATGAACGGGGTACCTTCAGGCGTTTGGAAATTGCTCCCAAGGATGAACCAGACTTGTGAAAGTCTACTATTTGTTTTCTGAGGGCTTGGCTGAGTTCTTTTGATTTTTCCATGATGTCAAGCAAAGAGGCACTGAGTTTGAAGGTAGGCCTTGAAATACATCCACAGGTACACCTCCAATTGATGTCAATTAGCCTATCAGAAGTTTCTAAAGCCATGATATAATTTTCTGGAATTTTCCAAGCTGTTTAAAGGCACAGTCAACTTAGTGTATGTAAACTTCTGACCCACTGGAATGGTGATACAGTGAATTATAAGTTAAATAATCTGTCTGTAAACAATTGTTGGAAAAATGACTTGTGTCATGCACAAAGTTGATATCCTAACCGACTTGCCAAAACTATAGTTTGTTAACAAGACATTTGTGGAGTGGTTGAAAAATTAGTTTTAATGACTCCAACCTAAGTGTATGTAAACTTCCGACTTCAACTGTACATGCTGCTACTTATAGCAGCTAGCCAAACTATATATACAGTGCCTTGCGAAAGTATTTGGCCCCCTTGAACTTTGCGACCTTTTGCCACATTTCAGGCTTCAAACATAAAGATATAAAACTGTATTTTTTTGTGAAGAATCAACAACAAGTGGGACACAATCATGAAGTGGAACGACATTTATTGGATATTTCAAACTTTTTTTAACAAATCAAAAACTGAAAGATTGGGTGTGCAAAATTATACAATAATCTAACCTAAATTTACGTAGGTAAATTCTCAGCAACAAAAGAGTGATCAAATTAAGATCCCACATTTGTAAAATACTAATATTCCATAGTATCCATGTACATGCTAGAGATAAGAGAATCAAACATAAGGGTTCTTTTCTGGAATTCTCTTCTGGAATTCCCACATTGATGCCATCATGCAATCTGTCAGAACGTTCCACATGGAAATGTGTTTCCCCACCCCCACAACCCATGTAGGGTTAACTGCATGGGGGACTGGGGGTTTAAAGGTGTGACAATATCATGATGACGTTGGGGACTGGTCTTATTGTGCCACCTTGCTTTCTCACAAGGCCTTCACGTAAAACAACCCGTCATTGTCAGCACGCTATTCTAGTGACATTCACACAAACGATAGGGAAGGCAGTGAATGTGTGTGTGTGTGTGTGTGTGTGTGTGTGTGTGTGTGTGTACTGTCTGCATATGCGTATGCGTGCATGTGAGTGTGCACTGAAAGGGTTACAGAGTTCAAAAAAGAGTGATGACATAGAATGTACAGATAGATAGCCTATGTGGTGTTAGGGTCAACGAGTTCTCTTCAGCCCTATGGTTCTGTGTGGCTCAAAACTGTTATTGTTGAGCTTCAGTAGATGGACTGTTTGACTGGCTGGTTGACTGGCTGGTTGACTGGCTGTCACTTTTAGCTGACAGGACACTCAACACCTTTGAGAAAATGCTAATGTGAAAATCTGAAGCAATATCCTGGTTTGTATGTGTGTTTAAGAGACATCTGTGGGTGTGCACCAGAATGTGTCTTGTCTGTGTGTGAGCATGTGCGCACGTGTGTCACTAACCCATGTGTGTGTACATTTCACTAACACGTATGTGTGTGTGTCTCTCTCTGTGTCCCCCAGACATCTCTGGGGAAAAGAGCGACTGTATGATCTCACAGCTGGAGGTGTGGACACACCTCCTAGACTACTATACCCAGGATCCTATAATTCCTCTTGCTCCACTAGCCCCCATACTGCTGCAGCCTGATTCCAAACTGTCACCAATTCCCTACGTACTGGTTGACTGTATCCCTAAGACTACACTCTCAGATAGAGAGGCCCACAGGATTCTTACGGCTGGGACAGGTCACTAAGCAGAGTGCCGTGTGCACAATACCCAGACAGCTGCATCTGGCGGGGTCAGAACTGGGTAGTCTGTCATGGGACGTTTTCATTTAGTATCCGTTGGGGTCGGCTTGGGGCGTGATTATATTTCCCCATAGTATGTTATACCGAAGTTGACTGACTGAAAGGGAACGTAGCGTTATGACTATAACTACTGTTCCCTGAAGGAGGGAACGAGGTACAACACCTGTTTGGCCCCGCACCACCAGGTCCTGGGCTCGATGAAGAGTGGTATTAAATTGAAGGAATGAATCCGAGCCTCACACTTATCATCTGTGGATGGCGGGGCTTCCAGCAAGGTGGGGATTTTATTAACCTTGTCAAGTGTGAATGTAGATTGCGATAGTGCGGCTCCCCATAGTATGTTGTACCTCGTTTCCCTCCTTTAGGGAACCATAGTTATAGTCATAACATTACGCTATAGTCATAACGCTATGCTATAGTCATAACCCTAACCTATAGTCATAACATTACGCGACAGTCATAGCTCTACACTACAGTCATAACGTTATGCTACAGTCATAACGCTACGCTACAGTCATAACGTTACGCTACAGTCATAACGCTACGCTACAGTCATAACGTTACGCTACAGTCATAACGCTACGCTACAGTCATAACGTTACGCTACAGTCATAACGCTACAGTCATAACGCTACGCTACAGTCATAACGTTACGCTACAGTCATAACGCTACGCTACAGTCATAACGCTACGCTACAGTCATAACGTTACGCTACAGTCATAACGCTACGCTACAGTCATAACGTTACGCTACAGTCATAACGCTACGCTACAGTCATAACGCTACGCTACAGTCATAACGCTACGCTACAGTCATAAAGGTACGCTACAGTCATAACGCTCCAGTCATAAAGGTACGCTACAGTCATTACATTACGCTACAGTCATAACGTTACGCTACAGTCATAATGTTAAGCTACAGTCGTAACATTACGCTACAGTCATAACGCTACGCTACAGTCATAACATTACGCTACAGTCATAACGTTATGCTACAGTCATAACATTACGCTACAGTCATAACGCTACGCTACAGTCATAACGTTACGCTACAGTCATATCACTACGCTACAGTCATAACGCTACGCTACAGTCATAACGTTACGCTACAGTCATAACGCTACGCTACAGTCATAACGCTACGCTACAGTCATAACGCTACGCTACAGTCATAACGCTACGCTACAGTCATAAGGCTACGCTACAGTCATAACGTTACGCTACAGTCATAACGCTACGCTACAGTCATAAAGGTACGCTACAGTCATAACGTTACACTACAGTCCTAACGCTACGCTACAGTCATAACGCTACGCTACAGTCATAACGCTACGCTACAGTCATAAAGGTACGCTACAGTCATAACGTTACGCTACAGTCATAACGCTACGCTACAGTCATAACGTTACGCTACAGTCATAACGCTACGCTACAGTCATAAAGGTACGCTACAGTCATAACGTTACACTACAGTCATAACGCTACGCTACAGTCATAACGCTACTCTACAGTCATAAAGGTACGCTACAGTCATAACGTTACGCTACAGTCACAATGTTACACTACAGTAAAAGCGCTACTCTGCAGTCATAACACTACACTATGGTCATAATGCTACAGTCATAACGTTACGCTACAGTAATAGCGCTACACTACAGTCATAAAATTACACTAGTCATAACGTTACGCTACAGTAATAGCGCTACACTACAGTCATAGCATTACGCTGCAGTCATAGCTCTACACTTCAGTCATAACATTACGCTACAGTAATAGCGCTACTCTACAGTCATAACATTACGCTACAGTCATAACGTTACGCTGCAGTCATAGCGCTACTCTACAGTCATAACATTACACTACAATCATAACATTACGCTACAGTCATAACATTACGCTACAGTCATAACGTTATGCTACAGTCATAACGCTACGCTACAGTCATAACGCTACGCTACAGTCATAACGTTAAGCTACAGTCATAACGTTACGCTACAGTCATAACGTTAAGCTACAGTCATAACGCTACGCTACAGTCATAACGCTACGCTACAGTCATAAGGCTACGCTACAGTCATAACGTTACGCTACAGTCATAACGCTACGCTACAGTCATAAAGGTACGCTACAGTCATAACGTTACACTACAGTCCTAACGCTACGCTACAGTCATAACGCTACGCTACAGTCATAACGCTACGCTACAGTCATAAAGGTACGCTACAGTCATAACGTTACGCTACAGTCATAACGCTACGCTACAGTCATAACGTTACGCTACAGTCATAACGCTACGCTACAGTCATAAAGGTACGCTACAGTCATAACGTTACACTACAGTCATAACGCTACGCTACAGTCATAACGCTACTCTACAGTCATAAAGGTACGCTACAGTCATAACGTTACGCTACAGTCACAATGTTACACTACAGTAAAAGCGCTACTCTGCAGTCATAACACTACACTATGGTCATAATGCTACAGTCATAACGTTACGCTACAGTAATAGCGCTACACTACAGTCATAAAATTACACTAGTCATAACGTTACGCTACAGTAATAGCGCTACACTACAGTCATAGCATTACGCTGCAGTCATAGCTCTACACTTCAGTCATAACATTACGCTACAGTAATAGCGCTACTCTACAGTCATAACATTACGCTACAGTCATAACGTTACGCTACAGGGGGTACTGTCACGCCCTGACCTTAGAGAGCCTTTTTATTTCTCTATTTGGTTAGGTCAGGGTGTGATTAGGGTGGGCATTCTATGTTTTCTGTTTCTATGTTGGTGTGTTTGATTCCCAATCGGAGGCAGCTGTCTATCGTTGTCTCTGATTGGGAATCAGATATAAATTGTCAGTTTCCTTTTGGGTTTTGTGGGATCTTGTCTTTGTTTGTTGCTTTATGCATGACGTTCGGTTTGTGTTCATTGTTTTTCCCCGGTATTACGTTTTCAAATAAAGAGAGAATGTACGCCTACCACGCTACACCTTGGTCAGGTCATTTATCATCCGACGACGAGCGTAACAATGTAGGCACCTGAGTTGACCCATAAAGGAGACTAGGCATTTACCATCTCATTACCGCTATCAGATTAGGGGGCAATGCAGCCTGTTTTTTGTCCCTCCACTTTGGTTCTGAAATCACCATCACCCGCAAATGAACTTGTCATTTTTGCAGATTAAGTGTTTGAGCTACTAATGTATCAATATTTATCATTTAGCTATGACATAGCCAATGAATATATAGCACAACTATAAAGGATTTCACCCCCATCTCTAAATCGGATGTTGGATGTTTTTATGGAGTTCTTGTTTTCTCCTCCCGCTTCGGGCATGCAGTGCGCCTTGCAAAAATGTTTGCTGTCCTCGTTATGAAATTATCAACTTTACCCTGTATATCTGAAAATGACCATATTGTTTAAACCTCTAGAGGCGATGTCCGTGCCCCCACGAAAATCTAATAAGCAGTAACAAAAGAATGACAAAATACGTCTGTTTAAACTAGAGATATGTTGTTTTGCATGGGCTGTGTATCAATCCACCGCATCCACCAAATGTAGCCTTCCACATCTGCGGTGGAAGGTGGCCGAGCTACAGCGGTGTTTGTCAGACCATGAGACATCCCAAAAATCGGTCTTCTCACGAAAACATCTGTAGCATCTGATTAGTTTGTTCTACACACTAATATGAGCCCCTATGGAAAGATGAGATGTTTTTCTCTAGGACGCCCACAAGCCTCACGAGACTAGTCTGAGGGTAGCCGTACCAGTAAAAAAAAAACGAATGGAAGTATATATGGAGATAGTTTAGTGTCCATTTAAAAAAAAAAATATATATATATATATATATATATATATATATAGCAGAAATGTCAAATTCAGTGTTTCATCAAACACTTTTTTAAATACTTTTTTTTATACTTAAAGGGGTTCTAAAATTCTAAATCAAATAGTTAAGTGATCCTCAGTTTGACCATCTTAAAACAATTCCATATGTTAGGATTCTCTGGGACATCCTATCAAGTGCACGCCATTGCCTGCCTCCATTTTGTATTTGCATCATCACTCACCCTTTCATTCTAGACAGGACATCATCCCTCTCTCCTGTTGCTATACCACTCTATAATAGAATTTCTAGAATCTAAAAGGTACAGTATTCTAGAAGCGGAATTACATTTTTGTCACCTCTCTCTCCAACACCTTTCTCCATTTTAACATTGGTATTGTCTCTTCCCCCTCTTTCTCTTCCACTCTCTGTCACCTGATCCTATCCCTCCCATCTCTCTTGTGTCATGCAATAAACCTGTTTTTGTCCATCAAACTAATGCTGTGCCTCTATTAGCTTTTAACCACTCAATGCTGAGTTTTTTGGCTGTATGTTTAACTTAGACTCGAATAAATTGTTTCTCTAGATATCAAGTAGGTTTGATGTTTATATTTGTCTTCCATCTCCATGCCCCCCCTCACTCTCCCTCCCTCTTTCTTCCTCGGATCACCACTTCCTCTCTCCTGACATTATATTTTGTTTCTTCACCCCTATCCTCTGTCTCCATGGTGATGATGGCAGGGTTTTATGGTCTGGATGAGTCTGACCTGGACAAGGTGTTCCGGCTCCCCACCACCACCTTCATTGGGGGCAGCGAGAGCGTTCTGCCCCTCAGAGAGATCATAAGCCGCCTCGAGGTAAAGTAGATCCGCCGCATCGTATACAACACACACTAGTAGTAACAATCATTACTAACAAAAATAGTACACACACACACACACACACACACACACACACACACACACACACACACACACACACACACACTGACCTCACCTCTCTTTTCCTGTCCTGTAGATGGCATACTGTCAGTCTATTGGGGTAGAGTTCATGTTCATTAATGACCTGGAGCAGTGCCAGTGGATCAGACAGAAGTTTGAGAGGCCAGGTGTCATGCAGTTTACCCTGGAGGAGAAGAGGACCTTGCTGACCAGAATGGTTCGATCCACCAAGTATGTCTGTGTGTCTGTCTGTGTGTCTGTAAGTATGGTCATATGACACAAAAATAGAGGTCTTTGGCCACGCACACCAGTGGTGGGTTTGGCCTTCAAAAGAACAATGCAAATGCAGAAAATACCTCTTCCCTACTGTAAAATATGGTGGTACATCTTTGATATTATGGGGCTATTTTGCTTCCACTTAACTCCTTGTTAAGGTCAACAGCATCATGAGCTTTACCCAGTAGCAGGGCATTTTAGCCAGAAACCTGATTGCCTCTACCAGGAGGCTGAAACTTGGCCGCAAGTGGATCTTCCATCAAGACAATAACCCCCCACACACATCAACATCCACAAACAAATTGTTACTTAACCACAAAATCAACATTTTGCAATGGCCATCTCTGCAGTCTCTGGACTTGAACCCCATTGAAAACCCATGGTTTGAATTGAAGAGGGCAGTCCATAAGTGCAGACAAAGGTTATCAAGGATTGATTATGTATGGAGGAATGGTCTATTGTTTTGAATTTTTTATGTAACCTTCATTTAACTAGGCAAGTCAGATAAGAACGAATAGTTATTTACAATGACGGCCTACCCCGGTCAATCCCGGGCGATGCTGGGCCAATTGTGCGCAGCCCCGTGGGACTCCCAATCACGGCCTGTTGTGATACAGCCTGGAATCAAACTAGGGTCTGTAATGATACCTCTAGCACTGAGACTTAGGCTGCTGCACCACTCGGGAGCCCCTAAGATCACTCCAAATATGTTCACCATTTTTCATAAAACATTTTCGAAAAAGGCTGTGTCGTTATCCTCGCAAGAGGGTGATGGAGTATTGAAAACAGGGGATCCACCTTCATCATTTTGAGATTTTTTAAATTATTATTTGTCTATTTTTCTGTATTAGTATAAAATAATATAATTTTAATGTTTTTTATTTTTTTACATACAAAATAGATCAGTATTTGTATTATTTTATACAGTCTTTTTTGCTCTTTGTCAAGGGATCCAATCATTCTGGACTTTACTGTATAACTCTATGACTGGATTCTGGACTGGGTAAAATGAGGAGTGGGCGGGGCCTAACCTTGTATGACTTCCTGTTGGTCAGGTTCGAGGAGTTCCTCCAGAGGAAGTGGTCATCAGAGAAGCGTTTTGGTCTGGAGGGCTGTGAGTCTCTCATCCCGGCCCTGAAGACCATCATCGACAAGTCCAGCATGAACGGAGTAGAGAGCATCATCATGGGCATGCCCCACAGGTACTGTTACCATGGAAATGCCAATCACAGGCTGCCCCACACGTAGCGTCGCTACGGTAGTACTAGACACCGGTCTCAACCTACTGTTGTAGCTCTCCTGGCTGCTAGGTTCCCGGGAATATTCACAGTTTCCATTACAACTACTGTACTTACATGCTGTTTAACATGTTCTTTACTGGAAAACCCAGATAGATTGTTCATTAGACCTGTAACATTTACTATACTGTACATGAAAGCTAAAAGTCTATCGTAGTTTCTCTCTCCCCAGGGGGAGGTTGAATGTGTTGGCCAATGTGATCCATAAGGAGCTGGATCAGATCTTCTGTCAGTTTGACTCCAACCTGGAAGCTGCTGATGAGGTAAATTATACAGCCAGTAGAGAGCAAATCAAATCAAATTTTATTTGTCACATACACATGGTTAGCAGATGTTAATGCGAGTGTAGCGAAATGCTTGTGCTTCTAGTTCCGACCATGCAGAAATAACAATTTCACAACAACTACCTTACACACAAGTGTAAATGAATAAGAATATGTACATAAATATATATGAATGAGCGATGGCCGAACGACATAGGCAAGATGCAGTAGATGGTATAGAGTACAGTATATACAGTGGGGAGAACAAGTATTTGATACACTGCCGATTTTGCAGGTTTTCCTACTTACAAAGCATGTAGAGGTCTGTAATTTTTTATCATAGTTACACTTAAACTGTGAGAGACGGAATCTAAAACAAAAATCCAGAAAATCACATCGTATGATTTTTAAGTAATTAATTTGCATTTTATTGGATGACATAAGTATTTGATCACCAACCAACCAGTAATTCCGGCTCTCACAGACCTGTTAGTCCTGGTGACACAATGTGGAAACTCTCCTGGTGACACAATTTGGAAACTCTCCTGGTGACACAATGTGGAAACTCTCCTGGTGACACAATGTGGAAACTCTCCTGGTGACACAATTTGGAAACTCTCCTGGTGACACAATGTGGAAACTCTCCTGGTGACACAATGTGGAAACTCTCCTGGTGACACAATGTGGAAACTCTCCTGGTGACACAATGTGGAAACTCTCCTGGTGACACAATGTGGAAACTCTCCTGGTAACACAATGGAACCTCCTGGTAATACAATGTGGAAACTCCCCTGCTAACACATTGGAAACGCCTGGCAATACAATGTGGAAACTCCCCTGCTAACACATTGGAAACTCCTGGCAATACAATGTGGAAACTCCCCTGCTAACACATTGGAAACTCCTGGCAATACAATGTGGAAACTCCCCTGCTAACACATTGGAAACTCCTGGCAATACAATGTGGAAACTCCCCTGCTAACACATTGGAAACTCCTGGCAATACAATGTGGAAACTCCCCTGCTAACACATTGGAAACTCCTGGCAATACAATGTGGAAACTCCCCTGCTAACACATTGGAAACTCCTGGCAATACAATGTGGAAACTCCCCTGCTAACACATTGGAAACTCCCGGTAACACAAGGTGGAAACTCCCCTGCTAACACATTGGAAACTCCCGGTAACACAAGGTGGAAACTCCCCTGCTAACACATTGGAAACTCCTGGCAATACAATGTGGAAACTCCCCTGCTAACACATTGGAAACTCCTGGCAATACAATGTGGAAACTCCCCTGCTAACACATTGGAAACTCCCGGTAACACAAGGTGGAAAGTGAATAACATGGGAAAAGTCCTATCAGAAGCAAAAGAAAATGAAAAATGTTTCCTCATGTTTACCTCCATTTCACTTCTGAACATGCCCTTTCTTTATCCCTCCCCCTCTATCTCTCTCTCCCCATCAGGGTTCTGGAGATGTGAAGTACCATTTGGGGATGTGGCACCGTAGGATCAACCGGGTCACTGATAGGAACATCACGCTGTCACTCATGGCTAACCCCTCCCATCTGGAGGCTGTGGACCCCGTGGTGCAGGGCAAGACCAAGGCTGAGCAGTTCTACTGTGGAGACACAGAGGGAAAAAGAGTATGTACACACACAAATGCACACCGTTTTTTTCTGTGTGTGTGTGCATTTATATTTCTCTGTGTGTGTTCCAGGTGATGTCCATCCTGCTTCATGGTGATGCAGCGTTTGCAGGCCAGGGGGTTGTCTACGAGACCTTCCACCTCTCTGACCTGCCCTCCTACACCACCCACGGCACTGTCCATGTGGTGGTCAACAACCAGGTAACACATCCTACACCACCCACGGCACTGTCCATGTGGTGGTCAACAACCAGGTAACACATCCTGCAACACCAAACACACCACTGTCCATGTGGTGGTCAACAACCAGGTAACACATCCTGCAACACCAAACACACCACTGTCCATGTGGTGGTCAACAACCAGGTAACACACCACTGTCCATGTGGTGGTCAACAACCAGGTAACACATCCTGCAACACCACCCACGGCACTGTCCATGTGGTGGTCAACAACCAGGTAACACATCCTGCAACACCAAACACACCACTGTCCATGTGGTGGTCAACAACCAGGTAACACATCCTGCAACACCAAACACACCACTGTCCATGTGGTGGTCAACAACCAGGTAACACATCCTGCAACACCAAACACACCACTGTCCAAGTTCTTCTGATGATCTTCATTTGGTGTATCGTGTCACTGACTCTTTGACAAATCCTGATTTTGTGGAGGTGATGCTTGAAGTGGAGGGGGGTGTTTTACTGGAAATTTGGGGTGTTTCTGTCATGGAGAGGGGCTTACTTCCGTAAATAGAGTTAGCTAGTGTACACAACATTTGGTTCTGGGTTCTGAGATTAACTACCAGGTAACAAACACACCTTAACTGCCCCATGAATGGCCTGTTGTTCTCTATACCCTACACAAACACACACACAAAACCTCCTACATCACTGTCACATTCACAGAAGAACAACCCTGTTACACCCCCGCACCCACACACCCTCTAACCACCTGTCTCTTTTCCCTGTAGGTTGGTTTCACCACCGACCCCAGGGTGGCGAGGTCATCATCCTACCCTACAGACGTGGCCAAGGTGGTCAATGCCCCCATCTTCCACGTCAACGCTGATGACCCCGAGGCCGTCATGTACGTGTGTAACGTCGCCGCCGAGTGGAGAGCCACCTTTCACAAGGACGTGGTGGTAGACTTGGTGAGTGTGTTTCCTGATCAGGGTGGTGTTCATTAGGCAAACGGAAGAGCACTGACAAACACGATTTTCGTTGTTTGTTTACCTCTTAAGCTGACAGTCCCCGAAATGGGGCAATAGAATTACTTAAAACAATATGTTTACATTACTTATTTGATTGATTTCCCACCGTTTTATAAGTCAGAAAACAGCAGGGGGTGGCAGGGTAGCCTAGTGGTTAGAGTGTTGGACTAGTAACCGGAAGGTTGCAAGTTCAAACCCCCGAGCTGACATGGTACTAATATGTCGTTCTGCCTGTGAACAGGCAGTTAACCCACTGTTCCTAGGCCATCATTGAAAATAAGAATTGGACCTTAACTGACATGCCTAGTTAAATAAAGGTAAAATTAAATTTAAAAAAATTAAAATCCAGACCTTCCTAGGACCATGTAAACATCCTTGGTCAAATTGCCTCCCTCTGGTGGTCAGCTGCATTCCTTAGAAAAACCATTTATCCAGCTCGACTGCTTCACAGCACAGACATGGCAAAACAATAGATGAATTTGTCTCGAGCAGGTGGATCTAAATACATAACATTCCTAGCTCTACGATAAAGAATGCAACCTACACACTTCCTTAAATGTAAAATAAGTAATTTTGTGTAAAAGTGACACATTTGTATTAAATCATCTATAGGACGGATGCAAGCTGTTTAAATGGCCCAAATGTTGACTTAGATGTTCACAAATGCAACAGATTTTGACTATCACTAATGTCATGATATGTTTGGTAAAGTAATAAAGAAAGTGAAATATTTTGGGTAGATGTCCCTAAAACAGATAACTATATATGGACATAAAGTATGAAAAGGCTCATTCATTCACAAAACATGTTTTATTTGATCATATTTGTATAAGTTTTATTACTTTTATTGTGTACTAGATCGTATGGGTTGAAAAGTGTTGTTCTCTCAGACATACATAAACTATTCCAGGTGAAAGATCATAGCTTTCTGGGTGGGGAAACACTACTACGTCAATAAAATATTGACCTCTTGCTGGTTGATGACTAAAGCCACAGTGAAACGGTGCAAAACGCCTGTCAGCTCTAAATAACGTTTTCTGTCTCGTGCCCCACTGATGCAAAACGCCTGTCAGCTCTAAATAACGTTTTCTGTCTCGTGCCCCACTGACCGTCACCAAGGTGTGTTGCTAAAGTGTAATGGTCTTAATCAGATGACTGAGCCAATGTTTACACACCCTTCTAATCTGTGTGTGTGTGTATGTATATATATGTGTATGTATGTATGTATGTATGTGTGTGTGTGTGTGTGTGTGTATATATGTATGTATGTGTGTGTGTGTGTGTGTGTGTACCCTCCAGGTGTGTTACAGGCGTAACGGCCACAATGAGATGGACGAGCCCTTGTTCACTCAGCCTCTGATGTACAAGCAGATCAAGAAGCAGAAAGGAGTCCTCCAGAAATACTCTGAGAAACTCCTAGCAGAGGGAGCAGTCAGCAGACAGGACTATGAGGTAACACATTCTGCCATTTATACTATATACCCATATACAGTGGGGCAAAAAAGTATTTAGTCAGCCACCAATTGTGCAAGTTCTCCCACTTAAAAAGATGAGAGGCCTGTAATTTTCATCATAGGTACACTTCAACTATGACAGACCATTTTTTATTTTTTTATCCAGAAAATCACATTGTAGGATTTTTTATGAATTTATTTGCAAATTATGGTGGAAAATAAGTATTTGGTCACCTACAAACAAGCAAGATTTCTGGCTCTCACAGACCTGTAACTTCTTCTTTAAGAGGCTCCTCTGTCCTCCACTCGTTACCTGTATTAATGGCACCTGTTTGAACTTGTTATCAGTATAAAAGACACCTGTCCACAACCTCAAACAGTCACACTCCAAACTCTAAGACCAAAGAGCTGTCAAAGGACACCAGAAACAAAATTGTAGACCTGCACCAGGCTGGGAAGACTGAATCTGCAATAGGTAAGCAGCTTGGTTTGAAGAAATCAACTGTGGGATCAATTATTAGGAAATGGAAGACATACAAGACCACTGATAATCTCCCTCGATCTGGGGCTCCACGCAAGATCTCACCCCGTGGGGTCAAAATGATCACAAGAACGGTGAGCAGAAATCCCAGAACCACACTGGGGGACCTAGTGAATGACCTGCAGAGAGCTGGGACCAAAGTAACAAAGCCTACCATCAGTAACACACTACGCCGCCAGGGACTCAAATCCTGCAGTGCCAGACGTGTCCCCCTGCTTAAGCCAGTACATGTCCAGGCCCGTCTGAAGTTTGCTAGAGAGCATTTGGATGATCCAGAAGAAGATTGGGAGAATGTCATATGGTCAGATGAAACCAAAATATAACTTTTTGGTAAAACCTCAACTCGTCGTGTTTGGAGGACAAAGAATGCTGAGTTGCATCCAAAGAACACCATACCTACTGTGAAGCATGGGGGTGGAAACATGCTTTGGGGATGTTTTTCTGCAAAGGGACCAGGACGACTGATCCGTGTAAAGGAAAGAATGAATGGGGCCATGTATCGTGATATTTTGAGTGAAAACCTCCTTCCATCAGCAAGGGCATTGAAGATGAAACGTGGCTGGGTCTTTCAGCATGACAATGATCCCAAACACACCGCCCGATCCCAAACACACTCACTGCTCTAGAGGAGATCTGCATGGAGGAATGGGCCAAAATACCAGCAACAGTGTGTGAAAACCTTTTGAAGACTTACAGAAAAAGTTTGGCCTCTGTCATTGCCAACAAAGGGTATATAACAAAGTATTGAGATAAACTTTTGTTATTGACCAAATACTTATTTTCCACCATAATTTGCAAATAAATTCATTAAAAATCCTACAATGTGATTTTCTGGATTTTTTTCCCTCATTTTGTCTGTCATAGTTGAAGTGTACCTTTGATGAAAATTACAGGCCTCTCTCATCTTTTTAAGTGGGAGAACTTGCACAATTGGTGTCTGACTAAACTTTTTGGCCCCACTGTATATGGCCATATAAATCATAAACAACATGTTGCATTTAGGTCATTTAGCAGACGCTCTTATCCAGAGCGACTTACAGTAATGAGTGCATACATTTTCATATTTGTTCGTACTGGTCCCCTTTGGGAATCGAACCCAAAACCCTAGGCGTTGCAAGTGCCATGCTCTACCAACTGAGTCACACAACCCTTGCAAACCGTACAAACTTGTACTTAGATATCCTATTCTGCCCTCTGTCTTTACATAAAATACTATCCTGAATGAATGAAATAGAATGTACTTGCTGATTGACATGAGGTGGCAAGGGGGTGTTGAGTATAACATCATTCAACATTAAATAGATATGAACCCTTCCCATCTGGTGTTGAGTATAACATCATTCAACATTAAATAGATATGAACCCTTCCCATCTGGTGTTGAGTATAACATCATTCAACATTAAATAGATATGAACCCTTCCCGTCTGGTGTTGAGTATAACATCATTCAACATTAAATAGATATGAACTCTTCCCGTCTGTAGGAGGAGATAGCCAAGTATGACAAGATCTGTGAGGAGGCTCACGCTCGCTCTAAAGACGAGAAGATTCTACACATCAAACACTGGCTGGACTCTCCCTGGCCCGGTCAGTGTCTGTGTGTGTGTGTGTGTGTGCGTGTCTGTATGCCTTTGTGCGTGAGAAACTATATAGAAACTATATATTGTAAAACAGGTTAAGGGCATATATGTTAAAATCTATAACGTGTAGACAGACACTGACAACATGTATCTTTGTGTGTGTGTGTGTGTGTGTGTGTGTGTGTGTGTGTGTGTGTGTGTGTGTGTGTGTGTGTGTGTGTGTGTGTGTAGGTTTCTTCAACGTGGACGGCCAGCCTAAGAGTATGACCAGTCTGTCTACAGGCCTGCCTGAGGAGGAGCTGGTACACATAGGATACATCGCTTCATCTGTCCCTGTGGAAGACTTCACCATACACAGAGGTACTGATAAAACACACACACAATACCTGTGGAAGACTTCACAATACACAGAGGTACTGATAAAACACACACACAATACCTGTGGAAGACTTCACAATACACAGAGGTACTGATAAAGCACACACACAATACCTGTGGAAGACTTCACCATACACAGAGGTACTGATAAAACACACACACAATACCTGTGGAAGACTTCACCATACACAGAGGTACTGATAAAACACACACACACACACACACACAATACCTGTGGAAGACTTCACCATACACAGGGGTACTGAAACACACACACACAATACCTATGGAAGACTTCACCATACACAGTGGTACTGATAAACACACACACACACACACACACACACACCCTGTGGAAGACAAGTACATATCCTCATCCATCTGTGTGTGTGTGTGGTTCAGGTTTGAGTCGTATACTAAAGGGTCGTGCGGCGATGGTAGGCCAGCGTGTGTGTGACTGGGCTCTAGGAGAGTACATATCCTCATCCATCTATGTGTGTGTGTGTGTGTGTGTGTGTGTGTGTGTGTGTGTGTGGTTCAGGTCTGAGTAGTATACTAAAGGGTCGTGCGGCGATGGTAGGCCAGCGTGTGTGTGACTGGGCTCTAGGAGAGTACATATCCTCATCCATCTATGTGTGTGTGTGTGTGTGTGTGTGTGTGTGTGTGTGTGTGGTTTAGGTCTGAGTCGTATACTAAAGGGTCGTGCGGCGATGGTAGGCCAGCGTGTGTGTGACTGGGCTCTAGGAGAGTACATGGCCTTTGGTTCGCTGCTCAAGGAGGGGACACACATACGTCTCAGTGGACAGGATGTAGAGAGAGGAACCTTCAGGTATTAATGTCACCCTTAAGGACTGTCTATGTCACTGTTATGACTATGTCGTGCGTAAGTCACTTGCTTGACAGTGTTGTGTAGTTTGAGTATTCTATAGGAAGGTGTCTTTCAGGAAACCAGGGTTACGTTCATAACTGGATGTTATGTCAGTTTAATCAACATGTAGCTCAAGCAATACAGTAACAATATGGTGGTGTTTTAACTTCTCTTTATCCCTCTCCCTCTCTTTTTCTCTACACATCCCTCTCTATATTTGCCTCTTTCTTTCTTTCCTTTCTCTCTCTCTCCCTCCATCTCTCTCCTCTCTGCACAGTCACAGGCACCATGTCCTGCATGACCAGAAGATTGATAGGAGGATCTGTATCCCCATGAACCACATCTCTCCTAACCAGGCTCCATACACCGTCTGTAACAGCTCTCTGTCGGAGTATGGCGTACTGGGTTAGCACGCACACGGACGCACGCACACACGCACGGATGCACGCACACGGACACACGCACAGTCTGGTTTTAATAACCTTCTGGGGGCACACAATTGATTCTGATTCAAAATCCTATTTTCCCTAAACCTTACCCTCACCCTTCAACCTAACCCTTACCCTATAACCTTAAACCTAACCCTAAACCTTACCCTCACCCTTCAACCTAACCCTATAACCTTAAATCTAACCTTAATCCTAAACGTAACTCTATAATCTTAAACCTAACCCTAACCCTAAACCTTACCCTAACCCCATAACCTTAAACCTAACCTTAAACCTAACCCTATAACCTTAAACCTAACCCTAACTTCTAACCTTTAACCCTTATTCTAACCCTGACACTAATTCTAACCCTATAACCCCTAGAAATATACTTTTTACTTGTGGAGACTGGCAAAATGTGTTCAGTAAACATTTTTGTTTACTATTCTTATGGGAACATGTACACACACAGTACGTACATACAGTATATGCACACATTCATATACATACAGATGCAGTCTATTATTTTGCGCTTTACACCACAGCATTATGGGGGGGTTGTCTGGCCACAGCATTATGGGGGGGGGGTTGTCTGGCCACAGCATTATGGGGGGGGTTGTCTGGCAACAGCATTATGGGGGGTTGTCTGGCCACAGCATTATGGGGGGGTTGTCTGGCCACAGCATTATGGGGGGGTTGTCTGGCCACAGCATTATGGGGGGGTTGTCTGGCCACAGCATTATGGGGGGTTGTCTGGCCACAGCATTATTGGGTCGGTTGTCTGGCCACAGCATTATGGGGGGGGTTGTCTGGCCACAGCATTATGGGGGGGGGGGGTTGTCTGGCCACAGCATTATGGGGGGTTGTCTGGCCACAGCATTATGGGGGTTTGTCTGTTTTTGTTAGTTACTACCCTCATTCCTTCTGACCTGAACATCCCCCCCCCCCCTCTCTGCCTCTGTCCCCCTCCCTCACTCTGCCTCTGTCCCTCTCCCTCACTCTGCCTCTGTCCCTCTCCCTCACTCTGCCTCTGTCCCTCTCCCTCACTCTGCCTCTGTCCCTCTCCCTCACTCTGCCTCTGTCCCTCACTCTGCCTCTGTCCCCCTTTAATCTCTAGGATTTGAGCTGGGTTTTGCCTTGGCTAGTCCCAATGCATTGGTTCTATGGGAGGCCCAGTTTGGAGACTTCCACAACACAGCCCAGTGTATTATAGACCAGTTCATCTGCCCAGGACAGGCCAAGTGGGGCAGACAGAACGGAATAGTCCTGCTGCTGCCCCACGGCATGGAGGGAATGGTAGGGACTACTATATATGGGTTCGTTGTCTGTCTGCATGTCTGTCTGCCTGCCTGCCATAGTCACTGAGAACAGAATAGTACTGCAGCTCCTATCGCTTTATCTCTGTCTCTCTAAATGTCGGTGTCCGTTTGGGAAAATATCTTTTGACACAAATGGACGATAAACGACGTATCCAATGATTCTTCACTCAGGGACCAGAGCACTCCTCGGCCCGACCAGAGAGGTTCCTGCAGATGTGTAACGAAGACCCAGATACCTACCCTGTAAGTGTGTGTGTGTGTTTGTGTATGTCTGAGAGACAGCGAGAGAGAGGGAGTCTCTAAACTTGTTTGTGTATGACCTGTCCCGTCCACAGATATTCTCTGCTGAGGAGTTTGCAGTGCGTCAGCTGTATGACTGTAACTGGATCATAGTCAACTGCTCTACACCGGCTAACTACTTCCACGTCCTCCGTAGACAAATACTACAGGCCTTCAGGAAGCCTGTGAGTGTCAGACACACACACACACACACACACACACACACACACACACACACACACTCTAACCTCTCCTCTTTTTATTGATTCTCTCTGTCCTCCAGCTGATAGTCATTACCCCCAAGTCTCTGCTGCGCCACCCAGAGGCCAAGTCAAGCTTTGATGACATGCTGCCAGGTGAGGGATGGAGGGATGGAATGGGAGAAGAGTGGGGCTCATTGGGTTTTGAGGAGGCGAGAGGATGTGAGGACTCAAGGAAAGATGATTTGAGAAAGAGCCCCAGTGTCTCTGACGCGTGTGTGTTTCAGGTACCCACTTCCAGCGTCTGATCCCAGACAGTGGTCCTGTGTGTGAGAACCCAGAGGCGGTGAAGAGGATTGTGTTCTGTACTGGGAAGGTCTACTATGAACTGACCCGAGAACGCAACAACAGAGGCAATGATGATACTGTGGCCATTGTGCGCATAGAGCAGGTACACACACACACACACACACACACACACACACACACACACAATCTCACCTCTCTCTCCATCTCTCTCTCTTCCTCCAGCTCTCTCCGTTTCCGTTTGACCAGGTGAAAGTGGAGACAGATCGTTATCCTAATGCTGACCTGGTGTGGTGCCAGGAAGAACACAAGAACCAGGGTTACTATGACTATGTCAAACCCCGCCTACGAACCACCGTTGACCGCACCCGCCCCGTTTGGTACAACCCACCCTCCTTCACTCATACCAGCTCTGGGAAAGAGATCATTGAATGATTTGATGAAACGCAGGGGGAATAGACTTGTGTTTTGTATTAATTGTGTGCTTCATTCTTTTGTGTGTATATGTAGGTATGCTGGTCGTGGGCCAGCAGCAGCTCCAGCTACAGGGAACAAAGCAGCTCACCTGGTGGAATTACAACGCTTCCTAGATACAGCTTTTAACCTGGACGCATTTACTGAACAGTCCTAACACACTTATACACTACACCCTAACCCCAATACCCTACACCTTAACCTTACCTCACCTGGTGGAGTTACAACACTTCCTAGATACAGCTTTTAACCTGGACACTTACACTTGAAAGTCTTAGAAGACTGATACCCTACACCCAATGTACTACACCCTACTCAATACACCCTTATACCCTAGGCCTCCACTCCACTCTACCTGCTGGAGTTATACGCTTTTTAACTAGATGCATATACTTGAAAGTCTTAACACAGGGATATCCTGATCCCTAGACCCTGGCTACACCCTACCCTTACCTCACTCTGCTGAAGTTACACTGCTTTTTAGTCAGGTTCACCTGGATGCATACACTTGAGTTTTAGCTCACCGTTACGCTCGTCGTCGGATGATAAATGACCGGACCAAGGTGCAGCGTGGTAGGCGTACATTCTCTCTTTATTTGAAAACATAACACCGGGAAAAAACAATGCACACAAACCGAACGTAAAGCTAGTCATGCATAAACAAAGACAAGATCCCACAACAAGGTGGGAAAAAGGGCTGCCTAAGTATGATCCCCAATCAGAGACAACAATAGACCGCTGCCTCTGATTGGGAACCATACCCGGCCAACAAAGATATATACAAACTAGAATGCCCACCCAAATCACACCCTGACCTAACCAAATAGAGAAATAAAAAAAGTCTCTCTAAGGTCAGGGTGTGACACTCACTTAAACCCTACACCCTAACCCTTATCCCTAAACCAGCATACACTGGATCGTCTGCTATAGAAGACTTCCGCGATACGCACACTGACTAACCATAGGTCCTCTTGAACTGTTGAATCATGGGGGAAATGTCCATGGAGTCAGACAAACAATGGACCCATTTTATCAACCATACAAATACTTTTGTACATTTTTCTCTCTCTCCATCTCTCCCTTCTCATTCTCTTTCTTCTCCATCCCTCTATTCATCGGTCTTTTCACCCTCCTTCCTTTATTCTCCCCACTCATCCCCTTCTCTTTTTTCTCTCCTCTTGACCAATCACTCTCTCCCTCTGTTTTCTCCTCCTCTCTTCTCCTCCCTCTCTTCCACCTCCTGTGCCAAATGTAAACAAGCTGTTAAGAGATTACTGGATGAGAAATGACTAGTATATTATTATACTATTACATTATTATACTATTATATTATTATATTATATCAAACATTGTATAAGATACAGTAGTAACTTATGAAGAGACGAGGTGAAAATGTCTACTGGTCTGGTGGGGATCTCTTTGGAACTAAATAAAGGATTTATTTATGTTAGTATAGTGTTTTATGTTTGTCCTTTTATAATTTATTCATTCAATAAAGACATGACATTGTCTGTTTTCAACGTGAGGGCCTGAGAATGCTTTTTAGGAATCTAATGTAATATTTGATATTATTAATAACGTATTAAAAACATATCTTGTGTGTGTCAGCGCTCAGCCACAATACAGGGCTCCACAATGCTCAGTTTAGTTTACCAATAAGCAAAGATTGACATCACTGGATTATAAGAAGGGTCACTTCTAGCTCATCACTGGATTATAAGAAGGGTCACTTCTAGCTCATCACTGGATTATAAGAAGGGTCACTTCTAGCTCATCACTGGATTATAAGGAGGGTCACTTCTAGCTCATCACTCAATTATAAGGAGGGTCACTTCTAGCTCATCACTGGATTATAAGAAGGGTCACTTCTAGCTCATCACTCAATTATAAGGAGGGTCACTTCTAGCTCATCACTGGATTATAAGAAGGGTCACTTCTAGCTCATCACTGGATTATAAAAAGGGTCACTTCTAGCTCATCACTGGATTATAAGAAGGGTCACTTCTAGCTCATCACTGGATTATAAGAAGGGTCACTTCTAGCTCATCACTGGATTATAAGAAGGGTCACTTCTAGCTCATCACTGAATTATAAGGAGGGTCACTTCTAGCTCATCACTGATTTATAAGGAGGGTCACTTCTAGCTCATCACTGGATTATAAGAAGGGTCACTTCTAGCTCATCACTGGATTATAAGAAGGGTCACTTCTAGCTCTAATTCAGTGTAACCTGTAATAAGATATTACATTTCATAATGTAACAAGACAGTATAGTCGCCTGAAGGAAATGGATGTGATCCTGTTTGTGAGTTTCTCCAGCTCAGCATCTCTCCTCCTCAGATCAACTAGCTCCTGTTTCAGTGGCTCCAGTAGACCTTCAGCACGACTCACTTCAGCCTTCTCCTGAGCTCTGATCAGCTCCCTCACCTCAGAGCGTCTTTCCTCCATGGAGCGGATCAGTTCAGTAAAGATCCTCTCACTGTCATCCACTGCTGCATTTGCAGAACGCTGTTAGGAGAGAGAGAGAGAGAGAGAGAGAGAGAGAGAGAGAGAGAGAGAGAGAGAGAGAGAGAGGCTCCTTGTGAAAACGTATATTCCCACTCTAACTGGGAACCCAGACAGCCTGTTTCCTACAATGGGACTGGAGAGTCTCTCTCTCTCACCTTAAGAGACTCCACAGCCTGTTGGTGCTCCTTCCGCACCTTCTCTCTCTCTCTCCTGGACTATGTTGTTGATTGTTACCAAACATTCACCACAGCACACAGTTGACCAGCTTGTGTTTCTTTAGTCCTGGAGTGAGGTTGGAGGTGAGTCTCACAGTAAGACACCAGACAGGACATGAGGGCTTTCTGGTCCCAGTGCAGAAATCACACGCCACATCTCCAGGTCCAGCATAGCACAGAGGAGGGGGAGCAGCCTGGAGTCCTGTCTTCTTCAGTGTCTCCACCACCTCAGCCAACATGTTATTTTTCCTCAGAGTAGGCCTTGGAGTGAAGGTCTGATTGCACTGAGGACAGCTGTAGATGCCCTGTTCGTCCTGATCCCAGTAGCCCTCAATACAACTTCTACAGTAACTGTGTCAACAAGGAATAGCCACCGGCTCCTTTAGTAGATCCAGACAGACAGAACAACATAACTAGTCCTGGTCCAGTAGAACTCCCTGCTGAGCCATTTAGACTGTTGTTGTTCACTCACACACAGACAGACGACAGAGAGACTCGGATCAGGTTAGTTTCCACCGAAGAGAGTTTGTGGGAGGGACTTCCTGGTTCTGCCAAAGGGTGTGTGTGTGTGTGTGTGTGTGAGTGAGAGAGACAGAGAAACAAGAGAGAGACGTGTGTGTCAGTGGAGACTGGTGGGAGGAGCTATAGGAGGACTGGCTCATTGTAATGACTGGAATGGAATTAATGCAACACAGTCAAAAGTGTTTTCCATGTTTGATGTGTTTGATACTGTTCCATTTACACCGTTCCAGCCATTGCAATGAGCCAGTCCTCCTATAGCTCGTCCCACCAGCCGCCACTGGTGCGTATGTCTGTCAGCCACAATACAGCCACAATACTCATTTTACCAATAAACAAACAGTGAAGTCACTAGATTATAAAGAGGAATTTATTCAAAATGTTTAAAGAATTTTTTTTATAATTTTAGAGTATTTTACAGAACACTGCATGTATATATATATATATATATATATATATGTCTGGTGATGGTTAAGTTGTTGGCTATCATCAAGGGACAAATCAAAAAGCAGTAACCCTGATTTTGTTGACATCATTTCATTAGCTTCGTTTTATCATCACATTTAGTCGTTTTCTAAATAGTTCAGTATGCAGTAGTTACAAATGTATCAGTTTGATTTAGAAACAGTGTAACTATTGAAAAGACAAACACATTCATAATCAACCATTACTTGGAATTGTACCATGTTTCTATCCACAGATCATTCATAGAGCCACTATCTCTGGGGTGCATCTCAATAATGTGAAAAAAAGGAAAGGAGACAAGGAAAGGAAGCTCCTTCAGAGTATGTAGATGTGTCCTCACAGCTGACTCCTGTGTTTCAGGGTATTCCTGATCCAGTCAAACAGGTCCGCATGTGTGTGAGCCAACTGTATCACAGCACAGTAGTCAACCAGCAACTCATACAGCTCACCTGAGACAGGGGAGAGGAATCAATCAATCAAACTTGATTTACACGGCAACCAGGAGGATATGATGTTTGACTAAACACAGTGAAGGGAAGGAGGACTTTTTTACATCACGGCAACGTGTGGAACCGCTGTCATATAAAAAACCTCGTCCAAGGCAAGCCCATGTTTTTTCTATCCTCAGTCCGCTTTGACAGGGTGCAGGTGTAGGGTCTTACATTGAGAGAATCTTCATCATATCAATAGAAAATAATAACAATCTATTTTTAAAAAATCACAACCTCCTCAAGCTTTTGGAGTTGACTATACGCACTCAAGCAAAATAATATACCTACTCTTGATTTAGGCTATATTCTTGAATGCCAAATGTTTCTGATCAGTGATAGATGAGAAAACAAATATGTCACGCCCCGACCTTAGTTATCTTAGTTTTCTTTATTATTTTGGTTAGGTCAGGGTGGGACGTGTAGGGTGGTTTGTGTAGTTTTTGTATTGTCTAGGGTGTCATGACGTTGGCCTCTTTGAGTATAGCAACCCCATCCCCCTCTCCCTGCCTCCGCCTTTCCTCCTTCAACTAGGCTGCTGTGGTCAGAGGTCGTAAAGTCCTGAGAAGAACTCATGGACACACAGTATAGAGAGAGTAGTTTTTCATGGAGACAAAGGAAATCCTTCCACCTTACAGAACTTGAGGTACGAACAAAGTTCATATTCCAGAGAAAGTGTAAAAGATCGGTGAAGAATCCAGCTACAAACTGGTCCGTTTGTCACAACTTGGGAAGGTCATGGGAGACGGTGTGGCCACATTACCATAACGTTGTTTATATAATAGCCCCAGATATAATGTTTACATCTAATTGTTGTATAAGATGAATGAGTGAGTATGATACTGTTTACACAATTTTACAATGTGATTTTGGACTGTTTAATGAAGGAAAACTCAAAAAGGGGATTGGAGTTAACTAAATCAGAGGACCGCCCCTGAGCCCAGTGAGGGTCAGACATCCTGGGACAGCCCTTTTCTGCCATTCCGAATAAAACCCAACTTTGAGAAATTATCACCATGTTTTTCTCCATTAGGGGAGGACAAAGGTTGTAGACCATTGCTGAATCTTTTAACCATACCACGTGGTTAAACTCTTAGACTATCGATACCGACAGAATGAGAACAAGTCTTTGATACTAATTACTAGTCTACAGCGAGGAATTCGGTATCATTGAACGAGTACCGCCGAAACATCCATTCTATAATGCATGTCACTTTGAACTATCCCCTCTAACCAAGACAGAGAGAGAGAGGGAGAGAGACGGAGAATTCTACGAAAGACAAACTTTACACCAGCGATCAAGACGACACACTGAGCGTAAATATATTGATTGATTGCAATTGTTCCCGAATGAGTGAGCGTTCATGTGTAAAGGATTAGCATTAACTTTCCAAATGTCGACAAAACAAAATACACTAGACAAGGTGGGAGATTTTTGTGTCTAATTAAATTAATTACATGAGAAATGTTGGTGGAAACGCTTATACGCAAATATTGATACAATAACCATCCTATGAACATGGAGTCACGCGATGACATGTGTGGTCCTCCCACTACAACTCGTCAGGAAAGCATGCAGTTTATTAGGCTACAGATGAAATAAGTTATGATGAATTTCACAGTGTGGTGAAAGTGCACGGTGATGATCTTGATGCTTCTTTCCAATAAATTTAGAGGCTCTTATTCTGGTGACATGATGATCGATGCGTGACTGCTGTCTGACAAACAAATATATTCTCACTGTTGTACACATTGAATTTGGTACATTCATTACTTTTTGTGTGCACTATGTCATCAAGACTGATTTCTTTTCCACAACAAGTCCATTTGGTGGAAACACACTGGTGGGAAAATGTGCATATTTCCTTTATGCGGTTTTTAGAATATTCACAAGGAAATCTGTCACCAATTGGATGGCAACCTTGATTTGTCAAGAGTTCCACGTTGTCTGAAAACAGTGCTGAAATAGTTGACAACACACAGGTAGGCTCATGCTATTGGAGTTTCATTAAGCAACAATCTTATGCCTTCAATTGCATTAGCCTACTTTATTCCCATATTTTCGTTATTTATTCCCACAGTAATTCTTTATGGATCCATCGTGTTGTGGTTAAGAAAACAGTGCATGTGGTGGGCTATATGCAGAGATGAGTGAAGTGACATGCCTCACAAAGTTTACAACTGCCAGGAGGATAGAAGTAATGGGTGCAGCCTAGCAACCATCAAGAGCTAAAAAGCATAGTGCAAGTCAATGCCACCTTGGTTTGAATACACTGAACAAAAATATAAAAGCAACATGTAAAGTGTTGGTCCCATGTTTCATGAGCTGAAATAAAAGCTCCCTGAAATGTTTCATATGGACAAAAAGCTTAGTTCTCTCAAATTGTGTGCACAAATTTGCTTACATCCCTGTTAGGGAGCATTTCTCCTTTGCCAAGATAATCCATCCACCTGACAGCTTCCGGCGCCGACGGAGATGTCCGCCTCGCTTCGCGTTCCTAGGAAACTATGCACTTTTTTGTTTTTTTTATGTGTTATTTCTTACATTGGTACCCCAGGTCATCTTAGGTTTCATTACATACAGTTGGGAAGAACTACTGAATATAAGAGCAACGTCAACTCACCATCAGTACGACCAGGAATATGACTTTCCCGAAGCGGATCCTGTGTTCTGTCTTTCACCCAGGACAACGGAATGGATCCCAGGCTGCGACCCAAAACAAAGACGTCGTAAAAGATTGAAACGTAGCGGTCTTCTGGTCAGGCTCCGGAGATGGGCACATCGTGCACCACTCCCTAGCATACTACTCGCCAATGTCCAGTCTCTTGACAACAAGGTTGATGAAATCCGAGCAAGGGTAGCATTATTAACGTTATTTGCTTCACGGAAACATGGCTCACTCGAGACACGCTAACGGAGTCAGTGCAGCCAGCTGGTTTCTTCACGCATCGCGCCGACAGCATCTTTCTGGTAAGAAGAGGGGCGGGGGCGTATGCCTTATGATTAACGAGATGTGGTGTGACCACAACAACATACAGGAACTCAAGTCCCTCTGTTCACCTGACATAGAATTCCTCAATCAAATGTCGTCTGCATTATCTACCAAGGGAATTCTCTTCGATTATAATCACAGCCGTATATATTCCCCCCCAAGCAGACACATCGATGGCCCTGAACTAACTTTATTTGACTCTTTGCAAACTGGTAACCACATATCCTGAGGCTGCATTCATTGTAGCTGGGGATTTTAACAAGGCTAATCTGAAAACAAGACTCCCTAAATTGTATCAGCATATCGATTGCGCAACTAGGGCTGGTAAAACCATAGACCATTGCTATTCTAACTTCCGCGACGCATATAAGGCCCTCCCCCGCCCTCCTTTCGGAAAAGCTGACCACGACTCAATTTGGTTGCTTCCTGCCTACAGACAGAAACTAAAACAAGAAGCTCCCGTGCTCAGGTCTGTTAAACGCTGGTCCGACCAATCTGATTCCACACTTCAAAACCGCTTCGATCACGTGGATTGGGATATGTTCCGCATTGCGTCCAACAACAACATTGACGAATACGCTGATTCGGTGAGCGAGTTCATTAGAAAGTGCATTGATGATGTCGTTCCCATAGCAACAATTAAAACATTCCCAAACCAGAAACCGTGGATTGATGGCAGCATTCGCGTGAAACTGAAAGCGCGAACCACTGCTTTTAATCAGGGAAAGGTGACCGGAAACATGACCAAATACAAACAGTGTAGCTATTCCACCCGCAAGGCAATCAAACAAGCTAAGCGTCAGTATAGAGACAAAGTAGAGTCACAATTCAACGGCTCAGACACAAGAGGTATGTGGCAGGGTCTACAGTCAATAACGGATTACAAAAAGAAAACCAGCCCCGTCACGGCCTGCTCCCAGGCAGACTAAATAACTTTTTTGCCCGCTTTGAGGACAATACAATGCCACTGACACAGCCCGCAACCAAAACCTGCGGACTCTCCTTCACTGCAGCCGACGTGAGGAAAACATTTAAACGTGTTAACCCTCGCAAGGCAGCAGGCCCAGACGTCATCCCCAGCCGCGTCCTCAGAGCATGCGCAGACCAGCTGGCTGGTGTGTTTACGGACATATTCAATCAATCCTTATCCCAGTCTGTTGTTCCCACATGCATCAAGAGGGCCAGAATTGTCCCTTTTCCCAAGAAAGCTAAGGTAACTGAGCTAAATGACTACCGCCCCATAGCACTCACTTCCGTCATCATGAAGTGCTTTGAGAGACAAGTCAAGGACCATATCACCTCCACCCTACCTGACACCCTAGACCCACTCCAATTTGCTTACCGCCCAAATAGGTCCACAGACGACGCAATCTCAACCACACTGCACACTGCCCTAACCCATCTGGACAAGAGGAATACCTATGTGAGAATGCTGTTCATCGACTACAGCTCGGCATTTAACACCATAGTACCCTCCAAACTCGTCATCAAGCTCGAGACCCTGAGTCTCGACCCCGCCCTGTACAACTGGGTCCTGGACTTCCTGACGGGCCGCCCCCAGGTGGTGAGGGTAGGTAACAACATCTCCACCCCGCTGATCCTCAACATTGGGGCCCCACAAGGGTGCGTTCTGAGCCTACTCCTGTACTCCCTGTTCACCCATGACTGCGTGGCCATGCACGCCTCCAACTCAATCATCAAGTTTGCGGACGACACTACAGTGGTAAGCTTGATTACCAACAACGACGAGACGGCCTACAGGGAGGAGGTGAGGGCCCTCGGAGTGTGGTGTCAGGAAAATAACCTCACACTCAATGTCAACAAAACAAAGGAGATGATTGTGGACTTCAGGAAACAGCAGAGGGAGCACCCCCCTATCCACATCGATGGGACAGTAGTGGAGAGGGTAGTAAGTTTTAAGTTCCTCGGCGTACACATCACGGACAAACTGAATTGGTCCACCCACACAGACAGCGTCGTGAAGAAGGCGCAGCAGCGCCTCTTCAACCTCAGGAGGTTGAAGAAATTCGGCTTGTCACCAAAAGCACTCACAAACTTCTACAGATGCACAATCGAGAGCATCCTGTTGGGCTGTATCACCGCCTGGTACGGCAACTGCTCCGCCCACAACCGTAAGGCTCTCCAGAGGGTAGTGAGGTCTGCACAACGCATCACCGGGGACAAACTACCTGCCCTCCAGGACACCTCCAGTTGACCTACCAGATGTCACAGGAAGGCCATAAAGATCATCAAGGACAACAACCACCCGAGCCACTGCCTGTTCACCCTGCTATCATCCAGAAGGCGAGGTCAGTACAGGTGCATCAAAGCAGGGACCGAGAGACTGAAAAACAGCTTCTATCTCAAGGCCATCAGACTGTTAAACAGCCATCACTAACATTGAGTGGCTGCTGCCAACACACTGACTCAACTCCAGTCATTTAATAATGGGAATTGATGGAAATTGACGTAAAAATATATCACTAGCCACTTTAAACAATGCTACTTAATATAATGTTTACATACCCTACATTACTCATCTCATATGTACAGTGCCTTGCGAAAGTATTCGGCCCCCTTGAACTTTGCGACCTTTTGCCACATTTCAGGCTTCAAACATTAAGATATAAAACTGTATTTTGTTGTGAAGAATCAACAACAAGTGGGACACAATCATGAAGTGGAACGACATTTATTGGATATTTCAAACTTTTTTAACAAATCAAAAACTGAAAAATTGGGTGTGCAAAATTATTCAGCCCCTTTACTTTCAGTGCAGCAAACTCTCTCCAGAAGTTCAGTGAGGATCTCTGAATGATCCAATGTTGACCTAAATGACTAATGATGATAAATACAATCCACCTGTGTGTAATCAAGTCTCCGTATAAATGCACCTGCACTGTGATAGTCTCAGAGGTCCATTAAAAGCGCAGAGAGCATCATGAAGAACAAGGAGCACACCAGGCAGGCACGAGATACTGTTGTGAAGAAGTTTAAAGCCGGATTTGGATACAAAAAGATTTCCCAAGCTTTAAACATCCCAAGGAGCACTGTGCAAGCGATAATATTGAAATGGAAGGAGTATCAGACCACTGCAAATCTACCAAGACCTGGCCGTCCCTCTAAACTTTCAGCTCATACAAGGAGAATACTGATCAGAGATGCAGCCAAGAGGCCCATGATCACTCTGGATGAACTGCAGAGATCTACAGCTGAGGTGGGAGACTCTGTCCATAGGACAACAATCAGTCGTATATTGCACAAATCTGGCCTTTATGGAAGAGTGGCAAGAAGAAAGCCATTTCTTAAAGATATCCATAAAAAGTGTTGTTTAAAGTTTGCCACAAGCCACCTGGGAGACACACCAAACATGTGGAAGAAGGTGCTCTGGTCAGATGAAACCAAAATTGAACTTTTTGGCAACAATGCAAAACGTTATGTTTGGCGTAAAAGCAACACAGCACATCACCCTGAACACACCATCCCCACTGTCAAACATGGTGGTGGCAGCATCATGGTTTGGGCCTGCTTTTCTTCAGCAGGGACAGGGAAGATGGTTAAAATTGATGGGAAGATGGATGGAGCCAAATACAGGACCATTCTGGAAGAAAACCTGATGGAGTCTGCAAAAGACCTGAGACTGGGACGGAGATTTGTCTTCCAACAAGACAATGATCCAAAACATAAAGCAAAATCTACAATGGAATGGTTCAAAAATAAACATATCCAGGTGTTAGAATGGCCAAGTCAAAGTCCAGACCTGAATCCAATCGAGAATCTGTGGAAAGAACTGAAAACTGCTGTTCACAAAGGCTCTCCATCAAACCTCACTGAGCTCGAGCTGTTTTGCAAGGAGGAATGGGAAAAAAATTCGGTCTCTCGATGTGCAAAACTGAGAGACATACCCCAAGTGACTTACAGCTGTAATCGCAGCAAAAGGTGGCGATATAAAGTATTAACTTAAGGGGGCTGAATAATTTTGCACGCCCAATTTTTCAGTTTTTGATTTGTTAAAAAAGTTTGAAATATCCAATAAATGTCGTTCCACTTCATGATTGTGTCCCACTTGTTGTTGATTCTTCACAAAAAAAATACAGTTTTATATCTTTATGTTTGAAGCCTGAAATGTGGCAAAAGGTCGCAAAGTTCAAGGGGGCTGTCACGCCCTGGTCGAAGTATTTTGTGTTTATCTTTATGTATTTGGTCAGGCCAGGGTGTGGCATGGGGTTTTTGTATTGTGGTGTGTTTTGTCTTGGGGTTTTGGTGTTGGTATTGGGATTGTAGCTTAGTGGGGTATCTAGCTAAGTCTATGGCTGTCTGGAGTGGTTCTCAATCAGAGGCAGGTGTTTATCGTTGTCTCTGATTGGGAACCATATTTAGGCAGCCATATTCTTTGAGTTTGGTGTGGGTGATTGTCCTTAGTGTCCTTGTAACTGTCTAGTGTTAGTTTGCACCAGTTTAGGCTGTTTCGGTTTTCATTACGTTTATTGTTTTTGTATTGATTCGTGTTTACTTTATTTTTATTAAACATGAATCTCAATAGCCACGCCGCATTTTGGACTGACTCTCCTTCACCACTAGAAAACCGTAACAGGGGCCGAATACTTTCGCAAGGCACTGTATATGTATATACTGTACCCTATATCATCAACTGCATTTTTATGTAATACATGTATCACTAGCCACTTTAAACTATGCTACTTTGTTTACATACCCTAAATTACTCATCTCATATGTATATACTGTACTCGATACCATCTACTGCATCTTGCCTATGCCGTTCTGTACCATCACTCATTCATATATCTTTATGTACATATTCTTTATCCCTTTACACTTGTGTGTATAAGTTAGTAGTTATGGAATTGTTAGGTTAGATTACTCGTTGGTTATTACTGCATTGTCGGAACTAGAAGCACAAGCATTTCGCTACACTCGCATTAACATCTGCTAACCATGTGTATGTGACAAATAACATTTGGGTTAGGGTTAGGGTTATGGTTAGAATTTGTTTTGTTGTTTGTTGAGTGTGACAGGCAAAGGAAATTCAGGAAACTAGCCTTACTAGCATTAACATCTGCTAACCATGTGTATGTGGCAAATACATTTGATTTAATTTTGATTTGATATCAAGAAGCTGATTAAACAGCATGATCATTACACAGGTGCATCTTGTGCTGAGGACAATAAAAGCCAACTCTAAAATGTGCAGTTTTGTCACACAACACAATGCCACAGATGTCTCAAGTTGAGGGAGTGTGCAATTGCATGCTGACTGCAGGAATGTCTACCAGAGCTGTTGCCAGATCATTTAATGGTAATTTCTCAACCATAAGCCGCCTCTAACGTCGTTTTAGAGAATTTGGCAGTACGTCCAACAGGCCTCAATATCGCAGGCCACATGTAACCACGCCAGCCCAGGACCTCCACATCCGGCTTCTTCACCAGCGGGATCGTCTGAGACCAGCCACCCGGACAGCTGATGAAACTCTGGGTTTGCACAACCGAAGAATATCTGTACAACCTGTCAGAAACCGCCTCAGGGGAGCTCATCTGCGTGCTCGTTGTCCTGACCAGGGTCTTGACCTGACTGCAGTTCGGCGTTGTAACCAACTTCAGTGGGCAAATGCTCACCTTCGATGGTCACTGGCACGCTGGAGAAGTGAGCCATTCACGGATGAGATCTTGAGGCCCATTGTTGTGCCGCCATCACCTCATGTTTCAGCATGATAATGCACCCCCCATGTCGCAAAGATCTGTACACAACTGTATCTGAGACCAACAGATGCATATTTGTATTCCCAGTCATGTGAAATCAATAGATTAGGGCCTAATGAATGTATTTCAATTGACTGATTTCACTTTATGAACTGTGACTTAGTAAAATCTTTGAAATTGTTGCATGTATCGTTTATATTTTTGTTCAGTGTAGTTACTATAGTTACTCACCCGCTGTAGTTCCTAGTGTCTACTATCTATGGTAACTCACCCACTGTAGATCTGAGTCTGTACTATGGGAACTCACCCACTGTAGATCTGAGTCTGTACTATGGTAACTCACCCACTGTAGATCTGAGTCTGTACTATGGTAACTCACCCACTGTAGATCTGAGTCTGTACTATGGTAACTCACCCACTGTAGATCTGAGTCTGTACTATGGGAACTCACCCACTGTAGATCTGAGTCTGTACTATGGTAACTCACCCACTGTAGATCTGAGTCTGTACTATGGTAACTCACCCACTGTAGATCTGAGTCTGTACTATGGTAACTCACCCACTGTAGATCTGAGTCTGTATTATGGTAACTCACCTACTGTAGATCTGAGTCTGTACTATGGTAACTCACCCACTGTAGTTCTGTGTGTACTAACTCACCCTCTGTAGGTCTGTGTGTATCAGAGCACTATTGAAGTCGGAAGTTTACATACACTTATGTTGGGGTCATTAAAACTCGCCTTTCAACCACTCCACAAATTTCTTGTTAACAAACTATAGTTTTGGCAAGTCGGTTAGGACATCTACATTCTGCATGACACAAGTAATTTTTCCAACAATTGTTTACAGACAGATTATTTCACTGTATCATAAATCCAGTGGGTCAAACGTTTACATACACTAAGTTGACTGTGCCTTTAAACAGCTTGGAAAATTCCAGAAAATTATGTCATGGCTTTAGAAGCTTCTGATAGTCATTTGAGTCAATTGGAGGTGTACCTGTACCTGTGGATGTGTTTCAAGGCCTACCTTCAAACTCAGTTCCTCTTTGCTTGACATCATGGTAAATCAAAAGAAATCAGCCAAGACCTCAGAAAAAAATGTGTAGACCTCCACAAGTCTGGTTCATCATTGGGAGCAATTTCCACACGCCTGAAGGTACCACGTTCATCTGTACAAACAATAGTATGCAAGTATAAATACCATGGGACCACGCAGCCGTCATACCGCTCAGGAAGGAGATGCGTTCTGTCTCCTAGAGATGAGCGTACTTTGGTGCGAAAAGTGCAAATCAATCCCAGAACAACAGCAAAGGACCTTGTGAAGATGCTGAAGAAAACAGGTACAAAAGTAACTATATCCACAGTAAAATGAGTCCTATATCGACATAACCTGAAAGGCCGCTCAGCAAGGAAGATGCCACTGCTCCATAACAGCCATAAAAAAGCCAGACTACAGTTTGCAACTGCACATGGGGACAAAGATTGTACTTTTTGAAGAAATATCCTCTCGTCTGATGAAACAAAAATCGAATTGTTTGGCCATTATGTTTGGAGGAAAAAGGGGGAGGCTTGCAAGCGAAGAACACCATCCCAACCGTGAAGCACGAGGGTGGCAGCATCATGTTGTGGGGGTGCTTTGCTGCAGGAGGGACTGGTGCACTTCACAAAATAGACAGCATCACAAGGAAGGAAAATTATGTGGATATATTGAAGCAAGATTTCAAGACATCAGTCAGGAAGTTAAGGCTTTGTCGCAAATGGGTCTTCCAAATGGACAATTACCCCAAGCATATTTCCAAAGTTGTGGCAAAATGCCTTAAGGACAACAAAGTCAAATTATTGGAGTGGCCATTACAAAAGCATGTGCGATCAAGGAGGCCTACAAACCTGACTCAGTTTCACCAACTGTCAGGAGGAATGGGCCAAAATTCACCCAACTTATTGTTGGAAGCTTGTTGAAGGCTACTCGAAACATTTGAACCAAGTTAAACAATTTAAAGGCAATGATACCAAATACTAATTGAGTGTATGTAAACTTTTGACCCACTGGGAATGTGATGAAAGAAATTAAACCTGAAATAAATCATTCTCTCTACTATTATTCTGACATTTCACATTCTTTATTCTTAAAATAAAGTGGTGATCCTAACTGACCTTAGACAGCAAATTTTTACTCTGATTAAATGTCAGGAATTGTGAAAAACTGAGTTTAAATGTATTTGGCTAAGGTGTATGTAACTGTAAGTGTAACTTCAACTGTAAGTGAGCAGAGTGGAGCTGGAGCGGAGTGAAGAGCGGAGGCTGCCCAATTTGACTGGAGCACGGAGCGAGATTCCCAAAGGCTGGAGCGTCAGCCTTCTCGCCCGCTCCAATTTCGCTCACTTCAGGAGCTCAGGGCACGCCCCCGGCCCAGCATGCATTTGTAGTCTACTTGTGTGCTGCTAGAGCCACTTGCTTTAGCTAATAAATATTGTCATAAAGAAACTGATAAAACACACAGGTGCAAAATCAAGGTGACTTACAAAGATGAGGACCAAGAGCAAGAGAGGGAGTGATGTGGTGTCCACAACTAAATAATCATTGTGGAATCTCTAAGGACACATCTCAAATGCAGAAAGAAAGAGGTGCGTAGATAACTGTGTCATTGTAGCGAAGTATTTATAAACAAAAAATCTGATCTCTTAAAAGTTTAGGTCATTTTTGTTCTATTATCTATACAATAGGCCATCATTGATTTTGGCCCAATAGGCCTGGCATATTCCCAATTTCAAAGAGCTTCCCTTTTGATTGGGTTATCTTGCCTAAAAACCTTTAGGACTACTTAGAGAGAGAAAAAAACAACAACTCTGCATCTCTGCCCAGGATGGCAAGAGTGGCCAAAAGGGTGTTAGCATCCCCAGCGGCTCTGCAAGTGCAGCGAGGATACTCTGTGCTTCTGGACTCCAGGCACCATCACATGAGCCTGAAGCCGCAGACTGGCCAAACTTGTGTTTCTAAAAATGAATTCAAAGGCACTGTAGACTAATAAGGCATTTTTCGTTTAATTTGTATTTAATTGTAAGTAAGTCACAGCCTATATGTGCAATGTATAGACTATAATGATTTAATACATCAAAATGTTGTTTAAATGTTGAACACTTTATGTCCCTACCTGCCAATTGTGTCGCACTTGCAAATGCTTCACAATGTATTTCTTTGTATTAAAATACTTTTCATTCAAATCAAATGGTTTGGTTTCAATCCTTCAAAACCAAATGGTACTGTAGGTCCAGGTAGTTACAATAGATGGGTTTTGGTTCAATTGTGATTTTAATGAATGGAGCGAATTAAGAGCGGCATTTATTTGTATTTTTTGAGTGCAGAGTGTTTTTTTAGCGGAGCGGTTGGAAAGGAGGTGGAACGCCAGAGCAGTGCTCCAGGAGCAATGAGCGCGATTCCTGACCACTCAACTCAGATCACATACTCTGGAGTGTAGTAATTCTGTGTGTACTAACTCACCCACTGTAGTTCTGTGTGTACTAACTCACCCACTGTAGTTCTGTGTGTACTAACTCACCCACTGTAGTTCTGTGTGTACTAACTCACCCACTGTAGTTCTGTGTGTACCAACTCACCCACTGTAGTTCTGTGTGTACTAACTCACCCTCTGTAGTTCTGTGTGTACTAACTCACCCACTGTAGTTCTGTGTGTACTAACTCACCCTCTGTAGTTCTGTGTGTACTAACTCACCCACTGTAGTTCTGTGTGTACTAACTCACCCACTGTAGTTCTGTGTGTACTAACTCACCCTCTGTAGTTCTGTGTGTACTAACTCGCCCTCTGTAGTTCTGTGTGTACTAACTCGCCCACTGTAGTTCTGTGTGTACTAACTCACCCACTGTAGTTATGTGTGTACTAACTCACCCACTGTAGTTCTGTGTGTACTAACTCACCCACTGTAGTTCTGTGCATACTAACTCACCCACTGTAGTTCTGTGTGTGTCCAGTAGGTGGTGCATGTCCTGCAGCTCTCTCTCCAAGATGAAGTTATTGAATGTGAAGAAGGACACGCCCCTCTTGGCCCTGGCTGCAGCCATCAGCTGGACCAGAGCTGGGAGGGGAAAAACAACCAATCAGATCACAGTATAATTTTCAGTGAATTTTCAGAGTGGGTCTATGTGGAATATCCTGTGGGTAGAGTTGAGTTATTGTTTGGGGAGTTAGGAGCCAGGGTCAACAGTTAGTGGTACCTTTAAGTTTGGGGTTAACAGTACCTTTAAGTAAGGGGTTAACAGTTAGGGGTACCATTAACTTAAGTAAGGGGTTAACAGTTAGGGGTACCTTTAAGTAAGGGGTTAACAGTTAGGGGTACCTTTAAGTTTGGGGTCTCCATTGAAGGCTCCGCAGCCCCAGTTTCCCGTGGCGATGTCAGGAAGGAAGTCTGGGTAAGTGTTGTCACCTGCCTTAAAGCCACAGTACGCCTGAGGGAGGATATTACAGGACACCACCGACATCAGATTTATCTCCAGCCCTGCTCTAGCTAGCACACCTGATTCTACTAATCAGCTGTAATCTGGCCCCTACAGGAGAGGAGGGTTGGCTCTCACCTTGTTGAGTTCCCTGGTGACCTGTTTCATGTTGTACTGTTCTCTCTGGTGTCTGAAGTGGAGAGCATCCATGGCCACAATCTGTCTGTGTAGCCTCTGCCACTCATCCCTGCAAACACAGGCAGAGCAATCAGGGACTTTAGTGTGTGAGTTTGTGTGTGAGTGAGTGAGTGAGTGAGTGTGTGAGTGTGTGTGTTCACCTCTCAAAGTCGTCTCTGTGAGGCCCTTCCCACTTAAAAGTGTCACTGTAGCCACTGTACTGACTGAACTGTTGAGAACCTACAGAGAGAGAGAGAGAGAGAGAGAAAATGTAACGGAGAGAAAGGGAGAGGAGGAGAGATGATATAACCTGTGATCACACACGCACACACACACCTGTGATGAAGAGACACTCATTGTCTCCTAGTTTCTCAGTGAAGAGTCGAGATACGATGAGTTCAGGGTTCATCAGGAACAGAATCTCCTCCTGAACCAGACCTGAGCCCAACACTCCACCTCCTATCATGTTACAGGCAAAGTCCACCTGCAACACACACACACACTCTTAGCATTACACACTCAAAAATTCACAAACACACACACATACAGTGTTACACACACACACACACTTATACAGTGTTACACACACAAGCCATTAGATGTCACCAACCTGTAACATCCCTGCTCGCTGTTCCTCTATGCAGCCTGCTGAGGTGACGTGGAGTTTAGGAACAGTTTCCTTACAACTGACACACAGAGAAAGACAAGAGGGGACATATTAGGAGTGAGTGAGTGAGTGAGTGAGTGAGTGAGTGAGTGAGTGAGTGAGTGAGTGAGTGTGTGTGTGTGTACCTCCCCCAGTAGGGCATGTCTTTGTCTCTGATGTAGCGCCTCTCAAAGGTCACCAGTCCATTGAGCCTGGTCGCTGTCATGGCAACAAGGGTCAAAGTTCAGACAGGTAAACCTGGTTCCCACAGCAACTATTATCAGAGGGTATTCCTCATCGACACTCATCAGACGGTCTTAAATAGGTTCCTGTAACCTGCATTCTGTACCCTACAGTACACTACAGCACTTGTATTCCAGTCATTATAGTGACTATAGTAGTGTGTGGTAGTAACGTACCTGGGTCTGTGACAGTGTGGAAGTAATGAAGGAGGGCTCTCAGCTTCTCTCTCTTCCTCTCAGACCACTTTTCAAACAGACTGACAACACAGAGAGATCGAGTGGTCACATGTTATCATCTGTTGAAGTTGGAATACTTCGTGTTTGTCTCTATGTGTGTGGGTCCTCAGTGGAGTTTGTTGTGTGTGTTCTGACCTGTTAAAGTTGATGGTGGGGTAGTTGTGGTACTCTGCTCTGGGGTTGGGAGAGTTGCGGTGGGGGAAGGTGCAGTAGAAGGCGTTGGCCAGCAGACAAGCTATCTGTCTCTGGGACAACGTGATGGACTGAGTCTGGCCCTTCTTGAGTAGAGGGATAGCCTACACACACACACACACACACACACACACACACACACACACACACACACACACATTTATCAGACTGAGTAGAGAACACACATTCAGTACCTCTACAATCTGTACCCTACATAGTCCACTACCTCTGTGCCCTACATAGTCCACTACCTCTGTGCCCTACATAGTCCACTAACTCTGTGCCCTACATAGTCCACTAACTCTGTGCCCTACATAGTCCACTAACTCTGTGCCCTACATAGTCCACTAACTCTGTGCCCTACATAGTCCACTACCGCTGTAGGGTCTCATGGGGGAGACCTATCCTTTTCTTAATTTGATTCATTATTTAAATAAACACCCTTGAAACCGAGCTAATCCTACTCTGTCCGTGTCTGATCTGTGTAAACGTCTTGACCAAACGACCTGGTCTGCCACACTACATAGTACACTACCTCTGTACCATAGTACATCATTCAGTTCCTATGTTGTTACCTTCTTGATATCGTGAGGCAGGCTGGAGGCCAGCTCTGCTATCTTAGGAAAAACAGACATGTAGTATTTCTCTTCTTTGGGTGATTTCTAGAGAAGAGAGAAAGGAGAATATATGTAACAAAATAAAATATTTTAAAAAAAATCACCTTTATTTATCCAGGTAGGCTAGTTGAGAACAAGTTCTCATTTACAACTGTGACCTGGCCAAGATAAAGCAAAGCAGTGTGACACAGACAACAACACCGAGTTACACATGGAGTAAACAATAAACAAGACAACACAATAAACAAGTACATGACACAGTAGAAAAAATAAAGTCTATATACATTGTGTGCAAAAGGTATGAGATAGGCAATAAATAGGCCATAGGAGCGAATATGGCCTATTTATGTCGTTCTGCCCCTGAACAGGCAGTTAACCCACTGTTCCTAGGCCGTCATTGAAAATAAGAATTTGTTCTTAACTGACTTGCCTAGTAAAATAAAGGTAAAAAATAAAAAAATTAAATAAAAAAAATACAATTTAGTAGATTAACACTGGAGTGATAAATGAGCAGGTGATGAAGTAAGTAGAGATACTGGTGTGCAAAAGAGCAGAAAAGTAAATAAAATAAAAACAGTATGGGGATGAGGTAGGTAGATTGGGTAGGCTATTTACAGATGGACTATGTACAGCTGCAGTGATCGGTTAGCTGCTCAGATAGTTGATGTTTAAAGTTGGTGAGGGAAATAAAAGTCTCCAACTTCAGCAATTTTTACAATTCGTTCCAGTCACTGGCAGCAGAGAACTGGAAGGAAAGGCGGCCAAATTAGGTGTTGGCTTTGTGGATGATCAGTGAGATATACCTACTGGAACGTGTGCTACAGGTGGGTGTTGTTATCGTGACAAGTGAACTGAGATAAGGCGGAGCTTTACCTAGCATAGACTTAGATGACCTGGAGCCAGTGGGTGTGGCAACGAATATGTAGCGAGGGCCAGCCGACTAGAGCATACAGGACGCAGTGGTGGGTGGTATAAGGTGATTTGGTAAAAAAACAGATGGCACTGTGATAGACTGCATCCAGTTTGCTGAGTAGAGTTTTGGAAGCTATTTTGTAGATGACATCGTTGAAATCGAGGATCGGTAGGATAGTCAGTTTTACAAGGGTAAGTTTGGCAGCGTGAGTAAAGGAGACTTTGTTGCGAAATAGGAAGCCGATTCTAGATTTGATTTTGGATTGGAGATGTTTAATATGACTCTGGAAGGAGAGTTTACAGTCTAACCAGACACCTAGGTATTTATAGTTGTCCACATATTCTAGCTCGGAACTGTACAGAGTGGTGATGCTAGTCGGGTGGGTGGGTGGGTGCGGGCAGCGAACGGTTGAAAAGCATGCATTTGGTTTTACTAACGTTTAAGAGCAGTTGGAGGCCACGGAAGGAGTAATGTATGGCATTGAAGCTCGTTTGGAGGTTAGTTAGCACAGTGTCCAAGGAAGGGCCAGAAGTATACAGAATGGTGTCGTCTGCATAGAGGTGGATCAGGGAATCGCCCGCAGCAAGAGCGACATCATTGATATATACAGAGAAAAGAGTCGGCCCGAGAATTGAACCCTGTGGTACCCCCATAGAGACTGCCAGAGGTCCAGACAACATGCCCTCCGATTTGACACACTGAACTCTGTCTGCAAAGTAGTTGGTGAACAAGGCGAGGCAGTCATTAGAAAAACCAAGGCTATTGAGTTGCCGATAAGAAGACGGTGATTGACAGAGTTGAAAGCCTTGTCCAGGTCAATGAAGACGGCTGCATAGTACTGTCTTTTATCGATGGCGGTTATGATATCGTTTAGTACCTTGAGCGTGGCTGAGGTACTAACTTTACAGTGTCCCAAAACTTTTTGAAGTTAGAGCTACAGGATGCGAATTTCTGCTTGAAAAAGCTAGCCTTTGCTTTCCTGACTGACTGCGTGTATTGGTTCCTGATTTCCCTGAACAGTTGCATATCGCGGGGACTATTCGATGCTATTGGAGTCTGCCACATGATGTTTGTGCTGGTCAAGGGCAGTCAGGTCTGGAGTGAACCAAGGGCTTTATCTGTTCTTAGTTCTGCATTTTTTTAACAGGCATGCTTATCTAAGCTGGTGAGGAAATTACTTTTAAAGAATGACCAGGCATCCTCGACTGACGGGATGAGGTCAATATCCTTCCAGGATACCCGGGTCAGGTCGATTAGAAAGGCCTGCTCGCAGAAGTGTTTTAGGGAGCGTTTGACAGTGATGAGGGGTGGTCGTTTGACCGCGGACCCATAGCGGATACAGGCAGTGAGGCAGTGATCGCTGAGATCCTGATTGAAAACAGCGGAGGTGTATTTGGAGGGCAAGTTGACCATTCACAGTGAAGTGGTAACTGACCTGAACAAAGGTATGCAGGGCATCAAAGGACCATTGATCTTCATACTTTGGGTTGTATTTCTTTATGGCTTTCTAAGTGGAGAGAAACATGTAGATCATTGTTAAACAGTACTGGTCAAACATGCTAACCCCTACCTTAACTGTTACCCCAAACCCAGGTTAACCTGAGGGGGCATGTTAGGAAATGTTAGGATAATGGAGGCATGTTAGGAAATGTTAGGATAATGGAGGCATGTTAGGAAATGTTAGGATAATGGATTCATGTTAGGAAATGTTAGGATAATGGATTCATGTTAGGAAATGTTAGGATAATGGATTCATGTTAGGAAATGTTTGGATAATTAGGAGTGTTAGGAAATGTTAGGATAATGGAGGCATGTTAGGAAATGTTAGGATAATTAGGTGTGTTAGGATAATGGAGGTGTTAGGAAATGTTATGATAATGGAGGTGTTATGATAATGGAGGTGTTAGGAAATGTTAGGATAATGGAGGCGTGTGTGTGTGTGTCGTACCTCTACGTCACCCACTGATGCAGTGGTCTTATTGGCCAGACTCTGCAGCTGTTTAGAGACCACCTTCCACCGACTTTGCTCAGAGCTGGTTACCTGGGAAAAGTCAATCAACCAAATTACCAATCAATAAATTAGCCAACAAACAAATAAATCAATCAACCAAATGTTCATTGAACCAATCAATTGACAAATAATGTATCGATCATCAGTAAATTAATGAATCAATGAACACACCCGTCCAGTCTTGATGAGGCTTTCTGGTGAGCAGGGCATCTTAACAAAGTCACTGTGCCACACATGACGTCCAGAATGAGGTTTTAATATCCTTTTATGGCGGAACTCATTCACCTGAATAGGGAGGTAGACAGAGACATGAATGAACAGTGAGAGACACTCTTTGTAGTAATTGTTTTGTGTAAACGTTCCAGTTCACTCTGTTACTTTAGATGCAAACTTTTTTATTGATCTGCACTGGTTTAATTATCTCTCTTACATCTATGAGGACGTTGTGAGTTCTGCTGAAGGACAGCTGCCCCAGTTCCACGTGACACTGAGGGACTTTCTTCAGCTTCTGAGAGCAGCATGACCTCTTCTCCTCCTCACCCCTCGCTCCCTCTGTGTCTCTTTTCCTTCCTCTATCCTTCCCGCTATTTGTGTCCTCTCCTCCACCCGCCTTTCCATCCCCCTCTTTCTCTCTTTCTCCATCCCTTTCTCTCTCACTGTCTCTGTGCAGTGATTTGGTGACCGAAGTTTTGTCAATGTCGACCAGGTTTCCAACAGGGACCTCTCCGTTTGGGTTGCGTTTAACCCCCTGATCCCTGTTATTGTTCTGCATGGCGGCGTCATGCTGCATGACAGCTTTCATTTGGGAACTGTTGTTACGAACGGCCATACCTGGAGATAGACAGAGAGACAGGAGTAGGAGTTATACTGTCTGCTCCTGATGCTGGGTGATATTTATCATATCAACATATACTGTAGATTATATTAAATATACCTCACACGTGACCTATGATAAGACTACGTCATTTGTATGCAAAGTCTACTAAAATGTTTATGACTCATTATAAAATGAAAGGATTTACATACAAGGCATTCAAGGGGGGAGGAGAGAGAGAGAGAGAGAGAGAGAGAGAGAGAGAGAGAGAGAGTGTGACCACAGCTGGTCAGGAACAAAGATAAAGGACAATGAATCTGAGACCATTTTATAACATCTGAGTTGTTTGGATTCAACATCTAAGTTGATGACCAATGGCATTACTGTAAAGTTAACCTCCAATCAGATATCAGACCTAGGGCCTCCCGGGTGGCGCAGTGGTTAAGGGCGCTGTACTGCAGCGCCAGCTGTGCCATCAGAGTCCCTGGGTTCGCGCCCAGGCTCTGTCGTAACCGGCCGCGACCGGGAGGTCCATGGGGCGACGCACAATTGGCCTAGCGTCGTCCGGGTTAGGGAGGGCTTGGTCGGTAGGGATGTCCTTGTCTCATCGCGCACCAGCGACTCCTGTGGCGGGCCGGGCGCAGTGCGCGCTAACCGAGGTTGCCAGGTGCACGGTGTACCCTCTGACACATTGGTGCGGCTGGCTTCCGGGTTGGATGAGCGCTGTGTTAAGAAGCAGTACGGCTGGTTGGGTTGTGTATCGGAGGACGCATGACTTTCAACCTTCGTCTCTCCCGAGCCCGTACGGGAGTTGTAGCGATGAGACAAGATAGTAGCCACTACAACAATTGGATACCATGAAATTGGGGAGAAAAAAGGGGTAAAATAAAAAATAATAATAATACAATTTTAAAAAGATATCAGACCTAAGACAACTGCACTTTCTCATAACCTCAAGATGTTGGGGTGCAGCAATAAAAAAATCTGCAAGAATTTGTGCTGTTGCAATAAACAAATGAAACCATTTTTCTGTCTCTATGCGTGACATCTGGAGGAAAACTGGCACCATACCTACGGTGAAGCATGGTGGTGGCAGCATCACGCTGTGGGGATGTTTTTCAGCGGCAGGGACTGGGAGACTAGTCAGGATCAAGGGAAAGATGAACGGAGCAAAGTACAAAGCGATCTTGATCAAAACCTGATCCAAAGCGCTCAGGACCTCAGACTGGGGGCGAAGGTTAACCTTCCAACAGGACAACGACCCTAAGAACATAGCCACTCCTGCGTTGTCTTCGGGACAAGTCTCAATGTCCTCGAGTGGCCCAGCCAAAGCCCGGACTTTGAACACGATCAAGCATCTCTGGAGAGACCGGAAAATAGCTGTGCAGCGACTCTCCCCATCCAACCTGACAGAGCTTGAGAGGATCTGCAGAGAAGAATGGGAGAAACTAACAATTCTATTTCAAAAAAAATCTTTGTCATTATGGGGTATTGTGCATAGATTGATGAGGAAAACAAACAATTCAATCCATTTTAGAATAAGGATGTAACGTAACAAAATGAGGGAAAAGGGGTCTGAATACTTTCAGAATGCACCATACCCCCTCAAAAATGTATTCGCCTCACGTTAGTCAAAAAGGTCTGTCTTTTTAATATCCAGTGCAAATGATAATCACCAAGCCTCGGTGTGATAGAGCAAAATATCATGATCTGATATCCATATATCCAGTGGAAACGTCATAAAAACAGCTTTCTGTTCCAAGCTCACTGACACAGGAAACTTTGAGGGCCCGGAATAGCCTAGTTGATATAATGTGATGATTTGATACAATGTTGAACTTCACTAGCAATAGCTCAAGTCAAAACAGACCGAAAGGGAGGCAGACAGGCAGAGAAGAGAGATGAATGTATCATATTTTCTACTGTTTTTATTTGTCTGCTTTAGGCCTTTTACTTATTTGATGATGGAAGTTATAGGCATACTGCTGCAATGGCCTTCTATGCTTTCATTTATTTAGCCACTAATGGACCACAATGTATCAATGTGTCCATGACAGAGGCAAATGCTCTTGATGAATTTTTACTTTTACATTATCATTTTACTTCAGATTTTTATAATTAACCACGAGTCAATGACTTTGAAAAACTAAAACGTTATTATTGAAATTACTGTTCCACGAAAATGGACCATTTAGTTTGTTTGTCTTTGAAATAACACCAAAATGAACGCAGACTAATGTATATAATCATGTTGTCACATTGACACTTTGATAAATATAACCATCAGAAGATGGCACTCAGTTCCATGTAACGCTTATCAGTCAAATGGTCTAATACACTTGATGAAATTAAATAGAATATTAGTTTCAATTTCTCAATTTTCTGACTACTCGTTCAAATTGAATAATAGAAATTTTCGAATTTTGTCGAAACTGTCGAATTTTTCAACCCATTAAAATTTAGATTTTATAATGTTTTTCAAATTTTCGAATTTACCTTTATTTGTTCGAAAATTAAAAATGAAATATTGGTGTGGCTGGGAACACGGTTATTTCTTAAATCTGTGGATCAATTGGACGCTACCACTTCAGTGCTGGTGAGATTAGCCTTGCCTACACTATAAAGTGGTAAATTAATGCGGCACACACACACTGTCACGTTCGTTGTAACGAGGAGACCAAGGCGCAGCGTGACTAGAATACATTCCTCTTTATTAAAGGAAGACCACTTAAACAAAACAAACGTGACGCTATAACGACTGTTGCTGACACAAGCAACTATACATAGACAATAACCCACAAAATACCCAAGGAATATGGCTACCTAAATATGGTCCCCAATCAGAGACAACAATAAACAGCTGCCTCTGATTGAGAACCAATCTAGGCAACCATAGACATAAAAACACCTAGACTAGTCCCAACAATTTGGAAGGCTGGTCTTTATGTTAGATCTTTTATCCAATCATATTCAGCAATCATGTGTTGCCAGGGATCTAATATCTGCCCTCGGGCCTTCAGAATCAACAGTGCGGGCGCTTGTAGCTTAAAGTGAATGGAAATGAAAATTTAGTGTCAACCAATCAGCTTTAGAGTTGGCTATTGTACGCCTGCTGGCTGGCTCCAGTGTTACACAGGAGCCAGCTAGCAGGCGTAGTGCGTGCACGTCTTTTGATTGGATTACCAATATTGAGAGGCAAGTCCTATGGGCAGGTCTATGCAGAACCTCAGAACTAGGAAACTGAATTTGATAAACAAATTAATTTGCGTACTACTAAGCTGTTTTTTCAACCAACAATGGCGGAAGGAGGAGAAGATATAGATTTGGTCGAGGATATAATTATAACGGCATTCTCAAGATGAACTTTTCAAGAAAAGTTAGACATTGTAAGGAGAGGTCACCCGACGCCGACGCTACAAAGCCTGTCACAGGCGGGAAAGGGGTTTGTTCGCCACTTTCAAAGTTCCAACTACAAGCGCTATCAATGGCTCACAGGCTCCGAGGAACACTGCAACCTGTACTGCTGGGAATGCCTATTATTTGCAAGTGATCGATTTGGTGTTTGGAGCCACACTGGCTTTGCAAACTTGAGTTGTCTAAGCAAGGCAGCAACGAGACACCAAATTACGGCTGGCCACTTACAAGCAATGGTGCTTTTGAAAACTTTTGGGGACACCCGAGTGGATCTACAGCTCAACGAACAAGCGCGCAGGGCAACGGAGCTGCAACCAATGAAAAGGTGAAGAAAAATAGGGAAATATTGAAAAGACTCATTGATTGTGTTTTTGGGTAAACAGGAACTGCATTTTTGGGGGGGGACTTAAAGCTCGAAGTTTGTGGACCAGAAATGGATAGAAGAAGAATATTCATATAACTCTGTTGCACTCGACTAAGTTCTTGCCAATTAGTTGAACTGTACTGTATTGTACTCTTCCCCTGCAATTCTCTGAATAAAAATGTCATTTTCAAGGTGACGCAATGCCTGGTTATACTGCGTTTCTGTCTAAATGTATAGTGTCTAGAGCCATGGCATCATAATGGTGGTAATAAGAGGTGGATTAATTCGGGTGGGACTGTGTAGGACCTCACTGAAGGCCCAGGCCCCAGGCCCACGGCACGCCACTGACCAAAATAATAAAGAAAACAAAGAATACTAAAACGGCTAGCTTAGTTAGCGGTGGTGCGCGCTAAATAGCGTTTCAATCGGTGACGTCACTTGCTCTGAGACCTTGAAGTAGTAGTTCCCCTTGCTCTGCAAGGGCCGCGGCTTTTGTGGAGCGATGGGTAACAATGCTTCGTGGGTGACTGTTGTTGTGTGCAGAGGGTCCCTGGTTCGCGCCCAGGTATGGGTGAGGGGACGGTCTAAAGATATACTGTTACACACACAGGGGCGGATTGGCTGATCAGTTTTTACCCGGATGGGCCGGTCTAACTTGTTTTTTTGTGTGCAAATGATCAAGGAAAACAATTACTTACAAGCAAACAAAAACTGCTACTGTGTATTAATGTTTTACTCAATAATAAAGCTGTAAATGACAGATTCTAACTCTGACTTATTTCTACCTAAGGGATGCTGAAACCTGGGATGACTCATGACTGACTTGGAGGTGAAGGCTAAAAACTAAATCCTCAAAGAGCCTATTCCAGAAATCAAGTCATTACAATGTCTTCTTTTGTGCATTTATTTTCATTCTGATGTGTGTATATCACTTCTAAACCTAAACCTGTTTCTGAGAATCACACCACTTCCTGCTTTCTGCCCACACAGAGAGGGAGTTTCCATGACGCTCTGCAGAGCTGCAGTGCATTGTGGTCTCATGGCCTACACGCAGATGGAACCGTTATATATGTTGGTTCATCTGGGTCAGATCTTATTTTTCCACTTTGAGAAAAAGGAAATTGTGTGTAGGCTACATTTACAACAGTTCAAAACTGAAATCATGCATGTTTAACATTATCCTGCTAAGAATATCTTAAATCACTGGTATAAGTTATGAATGTTCCTTTTTGCTAAATATGTTAATGGTCTGAGGGGGTGAGCAAAGGAACAACAGTGTGGTGGTTAGTGTATCACATTGCTATGCACACTTTATCTCATAGAGAAGTGTGGGTGGTGGATGTAATTTAGTGGCAGGGGTGGATTGGCCATCTGGCATTTCGGGCGGAGGGCATGTTTTTGTGCAAAAAGATAATTATCTGGCTAATACTGGGGGCTACAAGGAAATAAATGGGCTGGTGTGGGGGGCCTTGAGGAAAAACATGGCCCAGTGTGTTAGAAATGCTAAGGCTGATTTCTGGTCCCAGTCCACACTTACACACACAGAAACACCAGGTATCTCCGAAGCAATGCTATACCATTTTAACGGCCATTGTGCGTTGTCAGGACACTGAATGGTACGGTCACTGACTGTGAAGAGACACGGAGTTGCGTACATCAGTTGCTGTCAGATTGCCCTTCGCTACAATGTTATCTTCAAACCCCTGCGTATGCCAACACCGTGCATATAGAAAGTCTAACAGCTACGCCTAGCCTATAAGTTGAAATGGAAGGTAAACTTACAAATCTGTGCGTAATGGCATTGTGTTTTATGTAAACATTCAATGAAGTAGCCTCATAGGCTTGTTATCTTGTGAATGTAGCCTAATGCACAGATTGTGCCGAGATCTATTGCATGTCCCTGTCGACTCACGAGTTGCCCCCCGAACCCCTGTGATGAACATCTTGGGGCAGGGGTTCAGGTAAAGCAGCGTCTGAGACAGCAATGTTACGGTCCATTGTTAGAACCTATTAAAGGTCGAGACACTAGCTTGTGTACGGTGAACTAGTAGCCTAGTTCACCGTACAAGTTAGCGGTATAGCTGAGATAAATGCATAGCCTATAATGGAAATGATGCTCCTGATTTGGGATAACCTATGCATCCTTCAGTCCTCCCATTCTTGAATGATAGGTGATGTTACGCTAGGCTACCAACCAAGTGATGTCAGATCAGTGATTATTTCTATAGCCTATGATCATTGATCTAATATACACTGTGTATACAAAAGTATGTCGACACCCCTTCAATTTAGTGGATTTGGCTATTTCAGCCACACCTATTGCTGACAGGTGTATAAAATCAAGCACATTGAATCACGCAAACAGCCATGCAATCTCAATAGCCAAACATTGGCAGTAGAATGGCCTTACTGAAGAGTGACTTTCAACGTGGCACCGTCATAGGATGCCATCTTTCCAACAAGCCAGTTGGTCAATTTTCTGCCCTGGTAGTGCTGTTATTGTAAAATGGAAACATCTAGGCCACACAAGCTCATACAATGGGACCACCGAGTGCTGGATCGCGTAAAAATTGTCTGTCCTTGCAACACTCACTACCGAGTTCCAAACTGCCTCTGGAAGCAACGTCAGCACAAGAACTGTTCGACGGGAGCTTCACGAAATGGGTTTCCATGGCAGCCACACACAAGCCTAAGATCACCATGCCAAGCATCAGCTGGAGTGGTGTAAAGCTCGCCACTATTGGACTCTGGAGCAGTGGAAAAGCGTTCTCTGGAGTGATGAATCACGCTTCACCATCTGGCAGTCGAATCAGGGTTTGGCGAATGCCAGGAGAACACTACCTGCCGAATGCATAGTGCCAACTTTGTTTGGAGGAGGAGGAGTAATGGTCTGGGTCTGATTTTCATTGTTCGGGGTAGGCTTCTTAGTTCCAGTGAAGGGAAATCTTAAAACTACAGCATACAATGACATTCTAGACGATTCTGTGCTTCCAACTTTGTGGCAACAGTTTCTGTAAGGCACTTTCCTATTTCAGCATGACAATACCCCTGTGCACAATGCGAGGTCCATACAGAAATGGTTTGTTGAGATTAGTGTGAAAGAACTTGACTGGCCTGCACAGAGCCCTGACCTCAACCCCACTGAACACACTTGGAATGAATTGGAACTCCGACTGTGAGCCAGGCCTAATCGCACATCATCGGTGCCCAACTTCACTAATGCTCTTGTTGCTGAATGGAAGCAAGTCCCCGCAGCAATGTTCCAACATCTAGTGGAAAGCCTTCCCAGAAGAGTGGAGACTGTTTTAGTAGCAACTCCATAATAATGCCCATGATTTTGGAATGAGATACTAGAAGAGCAGGTGCCCACATAATAATTGATCTAAATACAAAAAGTATTTCAAGAAACTGAGAATCCATCCATGAATATATTCAAACGGCACCTAAATTACATTGCTTTGCAGGAGTGGTCCTTGAGTTGCCTCTCGTCCCACAGACACGTTTGCATAAAATCCCTCCTTCACTCTTCCCACAGTCATTGGATAGGCCTATAGACCTATAATGCCGTTAAACTATAGTCTCATTTAATTTCACTTGCCCACTGCAACCTACTGTTAGCGTACAGGTTATGGGTTCTCAATATAGTGGGCCAGTGTAGGTTTGTAATGGGCAGCAAAATAGCAGTTGTAGCGAATTTGGAAGGCAGTTAGACATAGCAACATATCTCAAGATCATTTGTTTCATTGGGTGTGCTCATGTACTATTTACAGTAGTTTAGAATAGTTGCCATAAGGGGGAAATGCTACTGTTAGTAAAGCACCATGGTCGTTAAGTTGCCATTACACAAAGATTATTGATTCTGAACGTTCCTTTTGTCACATAGGCCAAGATGTTAAGACTTCTAAACTACTGTAGGCTACGAAAGGTGTTTGCTACACAGCAGAACATTGTAGCCACTTCAGAGGGCAGAATGATAGGGACTCAATCCCAGGTCTCTTCTCAGTCAGTGACAGAGCTAAGAGTTTCTTCATCAGGTTGTGCTCATAACGCACCATGGCCATTAGAAGAGTGTATGCCTATAGTCTGAAGTTGTATGTATGTGTGCGTGTTTGCGCACAGTGACGGCCTGTTATATGTGCCCAACTTCGCCTCTAAAGGGCCGAAGTCCGTGAATCGTAGCACTCGCTTTCCTGTCTGCTCTGGTATGTGTGTGTGTGTGTGTTGGTTCTTTATTTATTTTTCTCCACAAATTATATCCTGTCTCATCCAACGGGCTCGGGACGCGAAGATCGAGTCATGCGTCCTCTGAAACATAACAAACAGCGCTTCTTAACACCCGCCCGCTTAACCCGGAAGCCAATGTGTCAAGAGTAAAAGGACCGATCGGACCATACACAACCAATTATCACTTTGGATGAGTATAGGGTCTCGCCCTGTGCACTGTAGTAGCCTAGTGGCGTCCACTAGAACCATGTATTTGACAATCACCCAGTTTTCCTAACCGCACCAATATTTTTACTTTCCCTTTTCAAACGACACAAGGTCAATTACAACATTGAAAATGTTTAACTCCGTTTCTATTATTCAAATTGAACAATCCTATTTGATAATTGGATTGATAAACGTTACACGCACCGGGGATACATTGTGTAGGTGGGCTACTCACTTAAATGATGCCCGAATCTGCAGCTAATTTCTGAAGAGCAAAAATATGTTCTTTTCCATCTAGAACTCTCCGCGAAGTTCCAGCAATCCTGAAAATGAAAGTGAAACGTAGACTAGGCAAATTTTCAAGCACGTCGACTGTGCATATGACGTAACGCCATACGTGCGTGTTTTTATGAAGTGAAATCAACGTTGTTCTTAGGGCAGAAATAATCTGTTTGGTTTAGGGAAGAACAAATCCGATTGGTTTCTAAAAGGTCAATGGTCAGAGTTTAACAGTTGCACAACTTTTGGAAACATGGAATAGGTTTGAACTCAGAATAGCTACAGAATTAGCTACTCATATTGAATTAGTGAATGGAGCTAGCTAGCAAATATACAAGAAAGTCAGCTAACATTTGTTTTATTGAAATGTTAAGTTGAATAAACTACACAAACGAGGACAGCAATGTAAATTGCTAAGCTAAACAGAGCTAGTTGATTTGCAGATCTCTTACTAAATGTTGAGTCATAGAATAAAGCTAGCTAGCTAGGTCTCAAATATACCATTAAGTAATCACCCACTTCATCAGTATTTTGTGGAATAAACTAAATAAACAAAAAAATGGAATGAACTAGCCCTGGGTTCCCGAAATGTAAAATGCTAAACTAAACTGGACTAGCTGGTTAAGCAGATAATGTTGAATCATAAAAAAGAGCTAGACATTTTTTCTGGTTTATATCACTTATTCAACGAACAGATTTACTGGCAGATTTGTCACCTAACTTGCTAGCGATTTCTATTTCATTATTCAATTTAAGGAAATAGCTCTCTGCTCAGCTAAGCTACATTTAGCGTAGCATTTTATGTTTCTGCCCCCAGTGAAGCATAACAGTCCATTGAAATGTTTAAATTTATTCAACTAAATATTCTGATAAATTAAGTGGAAGCAGATTAATTGATATTTGCGACCTAGCTAGCTAGTTCTATTCTATGACTCAACATTAGTAATTATCATATTATCGGTATATTCAACAGCGTTATCTTGTGAAAAAGCCATCAATGTTTTGTCATTATTGGTGTTTGACATTTCAATGGAAATACTACTACAGTCAGCTTTTTGATAAGCGGTTTAGCAACAAAAAAAATATGTCCTTTATTATCGGTATATGGTATCCCAAGTGGCGCATCTGTCTTAGGCACTGCATCTCAGTGCAAGAGGTCCCTGCATCTACAGTCCCTGGTTCGGTTTCAAACTGTATCACATCCGTCCGTGATTTGGGAGTTCCATAGGGTGGCGCACAATTGGCCCAGTGTCGTCCGGGTTTGGCCGGGATAAGCCGTCATTGTAAATAAGAATTTGTTTATAATTGACTTGCCTAGTTAAATAAAGGTTACATTTAAAAAAATAAAAACCTGGTCCCCAGTTATTCGCCATCTTACTATTTTGTTCAATTACAAGATATATGTTTAATTTTGTTAAAAAATAGACACCAGCCTCGTATCCGAAGTGTTTACTAGATAGTTGACTAGTTGGCTAGCCTTCCAGTAAAAACATAATACTTGAATGTCAACTTTTCATTGCGTAGCCCGGTATGCCCTCCTGTACTCTTAAAAATCATTCATCATTAAATCATCTTCTTCAGTGTTGTAACCAAATACTGTCTCATTCTTTGTTTTACAGATTCATCTTTTGTTTTGAGAAAGTAGATAACAGGTTAATACTCACATATGAGTTTGAATAATTTAGGTAAAAAGTTGGATATTAAATTATATGTATGCATGTATGTGTGTATATATATATAACTTTTTTGAAAACTCTCAAAACATAACTTAATTTACATAAACTGCAATGAAAATCGGTGGTCAGCTAGCTAGAAAGGTGTCTTTAGTTGCAAAACGTACCGTTATTTTCCAGGCCATTTAAATGTTGAGCTCAAAGTGATTTAATCCTCCAACCGCTAGAGAGTGTCCGATGTTGGAGGAAAATTAGCTAGCTATCTGTCCATCCCCATTTTCTTAAATTCATATAGTTGATTAAATTTCAATCAAGAAAATGTTAGCTGACTTGTAGATTTGACACCTAGCTACCTAGCTAGCTCTATTTATTAATTTGAGATTGCTAAATGCATAGCTAGCTAGCTAGCTTGCTCTGATGAATTATTCTTTGCTTCAAGTCAGGCGGCTAGTTGTATTTTAGCGATATTGTCACACTTATCTGTGACACAATAATGATTTCAAAACATTACAACTTGTATGTCAAAGTTTAATTAACAAGATTCTCAGTTCAAACCTCCGCTTGTTTTTAAAAGTTGTGCATCTGTTAAACTCCGCCCATTTACCTTTTAGAAACCAAACAGATCATTTCTGCCTTTAGAACCAAATTGACTACACTCAATAGACTTAACTAGCTAGTTATTTTATTCGCACATTTGATCATTTGTCATTGCATATCCAGCACGAAATAAAGCAGGTATCTGTGCAAATTCGCTATGTGGAAGAGTAACTGTCAAGACCACCCTTGAACACAAGGTGGCGGTGATAGACAGTGTAATCCAGGGGCTCTGGTGTCGTCAATTTTATGCGCTGTCTCCTCATTCTCCACTAATTCCCTAATCTGATCTGGAAACACAGAATAAGAGGCAAAGATAGGATGGACTATTAAAACACACCATCGGTCTGTTATCAATATGTTTCTGGACAGATGGAGGGGTTGGAGTTGTTTGTGTGTTCGTGCATGACATGCCTGTGGACCTGTATGTGTACATGCCTGTGTGTGTTAGTGGAGGCTGATGAGGGGAGGACAGCTCATAATAATGTCTGGAATGAAGTCAATGGAGTGGTATCAACCACATGGAAACCACATCTTTGATTTGTTTGATACCATTCCATTGACTCCATTCCAGCCATTATTATGAGCTGTCATCCCCTCAGCAGCCTCCACTGTTGTGAATGTGTGTGTGTGTGTGTGTGTGTGTGTGTGTGTGTGTGTGTGTGTGTGTGTGTGTGTGTGTGTGTGTGTGTGTGTGTAGTCAGGGCACACAGACACAGGTATGTGGGGCTGTGAGGATTATGGAATTTTGGGTAACAGTTAATTGTCATGCAAATAGACTTGGTTATTGTCAAAATTGTTTTAAAATGTTTTGAGCTAGTAATGTAATGCATCATAATGCATTTTTGAAAATTAGCAATGAAATACCTAATGACTAGAGCACAGCTTTGGGAACACCCCTGTCTCAAAAATGAATGGTTCTGAGGCGTCACTACAGACCCGGGTTCGATCCCGGCCTGTGTCACAACCGGCCGTGACCTGGAGTACCATAGGACTGTGTACAATTGGTCCGGCGTCATCCGAGTTAGAGGATTGGCTGGGGGGGCTTTACTTGGCTCATTGCGCTCTAGTGACTCCTTGTGGCGGGCCGTGCGACTGCAGGCTGACTCCGATAGTTAGATAAACGATGTTTCCTCCTACACATTGGTGCAGCTGGCTTCCAGGTTAAGAGGGCGGTTGTTAAAAAGCGCTGTTTGGCGGGTCATGTGTTGGAGGACGCATGACTCGACCTTCACTTCTCCCGAGCCTGTTGGGGAGTTGCAGCGACGAGACAAGATTGTAATGGGATCGCATTTGGATATCAAGAAATTGGGAGAAAAAGGGGGTAAAATACACACAAAAAAAATGGTTCTGACCATTTGAACTTTTGGAAATTAAGCTTCTCCTCCCGTTCGTGCTGTTCTACTCGTCAAATGACTACCAACTTTACCCATTTCCTGTAAACATTTAAAACTGCTATAGGGTAAAACTATATCTACTTGAATACAAAGTTGTATCCCACCTACTCCTAAAATGAATATTAAGATGATTATCTTTTTTTTTTGTTCACGATTTTTGTCTTTAATTGTTGGATACACGACGATACGATAACTGTGCCAGTCCCAGTCACTAGGCTGTGTGAGTGTGAGGGGTAGAGAGGCAGATGGTAACTGTATCAGTTTGCCTTAGGCATGTGGTCTGCAAATATGAGAGGGAAAATCAGGGACTACACATTGCTAGAGATTGTATGAGCAGTATGTGTCATTACATGGATGAGTTGTGTGTGTGTGTGTGTGTGTGTGTGTGTGTGTGTGTGTGTGTGTGTGTGTGTGTGTGTGTGTGTGTGTGTGTGTGTGTGTAGGACTACTGTATTTGGCTGAGCGAGGGTGGAGACCCTTGTTCACTCTTCCTGCCTGTGTGTGTGTTATTGTGGGTCAGCCATTTCTGTGGAATGTTCCGCCCCTGGCCAGAGAGAAGTCACCACAATGGAATGCACTGAGAAAACAGAAAAACAAAACACTGACCAAGAAAGGCCAGAAAATGAAGAAAGGCTACCTTGCATGTGTGGGTAAGCACACACACCTGTGTCTGTGTGTGTGTCTAGCGTCTCTAAAATAATGTAAAATAGTGTAAGAGACAGAAGGTCAGCACAGGAGAGGGAGAAATAGAAAGAGAGAGAGAGAGAAAGAAAGGAAAAAGCTTCCATTCCCTTTGTCTCCATCATCAGCTGCAGCAATAGCAGTGCAGAAACAGACATAATCACATGCAGACACTTCACACACTCTCTCTCCCCCTCCCTCTTTCTTTTACTCTCTTTCTCTCCTTCTTGTCTCTCTCTTTCTCTTCTCTCTCCTCCCTCTCTTATTTCTCTCCCTCCCTCTCTTCTGAGAGATTAGCTGGAGGTCATATTGCTGCAATAGTGATCCTCCTGTCTCAACCACACACACACACACACACACACAAATATCAGATCAATACTGAAGCACCATTTGACCCTGTGCCCTGTAAGCATGTGTGTGTGTGTGCATTCACTCTGTGTGCTAGTATGTGGAGTGGGAGTCAGGAAGAGTCGGTTGTTAAATGACTGCAGTGAATTGGAATGGTGGGGAGTTGGTGAGTGTGTGTGTTCGCGCTGCGGCAGGTCGTGGGGGGAGGGGGCATAGGACGGGGGTGGAGAGGAAGGAATTAAGGGAGGAGGAGGAGGGTGAAGAGGAGGCGGTGGGGGGAAGAGGGAAGAGAAGGAGTAGGAGGGAGAGGAGGAGGAGGGGACACTGGGTAGAGGAGAGAAAGATGAAGAACAGGAGAGGATCTCTACCTGTTTCCAGGGCAACGGAAAACTGCAGGTCGGAGTGTTTTCTCCACGCTACGCTGCCCTCTAGCAGAATACTGCAGACACCTCTGCACACACACTGCAGACACCTATAAACACACACACACACAACTCAGACTTACCTCAGTGCATACTGAGCAATGTGTCCTTGCTTCTGAATCTCTGCTAGTGATGGGCTATGAACAGCTCTGTACCTAACACTGAATAACTGTGTTTTACATCAGGTCAGGACTTAATGTACAAGGTGTGTGTGTGTGTGTGTGTGTGTGTGTGTGTGTGTGTGTGTGTGTGTGTGTGTGTGTGTGTGTGTGTGTGTATTTGTGTCTGCCCCCTCACACTCACACACGTGCACACATAAACCAGCTGTAGTTTTATGACCACTTCATGTATATTCATCATCTATAAGGTGTCTATAAACAGAGTAGTAACTGTGTATTCAGTCTTGTGTGACTGTCTGATCAGACACTATGGTCTGCCAACACTGGCTTTGTCGTCCCACACAAACACACACACACACACACACACACACACACACGTTCCCTTGTGTATTGCTCTGACCTGACATCAGGAGAGGGCAGCTCTGTTCAGCCGTAGTCAACAACACTCTTCATCTATTGTTCTCCTCACCACCCTCTCCCTCCAGCTCTGCCTCTCCACCCACCTCTCTGTCGTTCCCCACTGCAGCCCCCTCTCTCCCCCTCGATTTACCCCTCCTACCCCCTCTTTTCATCCCACCTCCCTCCCTCTCCACCCCCTCTGTCCTTTGATTTCTCCCTCCCATCCCCTCTTCACTCCCCTCTTTCCCTGTCAACCTCCTTTCTCCCTCTGCACCCCCTCTTTCCCTCTACACCCCCTATATTCCACCCTACAACCTCTCTCCCACTGCACCCCTCTCTTCCCCCTCTCCCATCTGGCTAATTCACATGATACAGTATGTGATTGCCCTAGGGTGGAACATACCAACCGCACTAGATCAAGGGAAGGCACAGAAAGGAAGGAAAGCTTTTTAGTTTCCATCTTGACACACACTTTAGAACCTGTCTTCTCTACTACAGCAGTGTTCCTTAAACCAATCCTCAGGAACTGAGTTGTTTCACATACCTGTTACATTTCACCACTAGCACGACTGATTCAGCTAATTAAGGGCTTGCTGATTAGCTCATTCACGCTAGTAAAACCAAATGCATGCTTTTCAACCGTTCGCTGCCCGCACCCGCCCGCCCGACTAGCATCACTACTCTGGACGTTTCTGACTTAGAATATGTGGACAACTACACATACCTAGGTGTCTGGCAAGACTGTAAACTCTCCTTCCAGACTCACATTAAACATCTCCAATCCAAAATTAAAACTAGAATTGGCTTCCTATTTCGCAACAAAGCCTCCTTCACTCACGCCACCAAACATACCCTCGTAAAACTGACTATCCTACTGATCCTCAACTTCGGCGATGTCATTTACAAAATAGCTTCCAATACTCTACTCAGCAAACTGGATGCAGTCTATCACAGTGCCATCCGTTTTGTCACCAAAGCCCCTTATACCACCTACCACTGCGACCTGTATGCGTAGTCAGCTGGCCCTCGCTACATATTCGTCGCCAGACCCACTGGCTCCAGGTCATCTATAAGTCTATGCTAGGTAAAGCTCCGCCTTATCTCAGCTCACTGGTCACGATAACAACACCCACTCGTAGCACCCACTCCAGCAGGTATATCTCACTGGTCGTCCCCAAAGCCAACACCTCCTTTGGCCGCCTTTCCTTCCAGTTCTCTGCTGCCAATGACTGGAACGAATTGCAAAAATCGCTGAAGCTGGAGACTTATATTTCACTCACTAACTTTAAACATCAGCTATCTGAGCAGCTAACCAATCGCTGCAGCTGTACATAGCCAATCTGTAAATATCCCATCCAATCTACCTACCTCACCCCCATATTGTTTTTATTTACTTTTTTGCTCTTTTGCACACCAATATTTCTACTTGCACATCATCATCTGCACATCTATCACTCCAGTGTTCATTTGCTAAACTGTAATTACTTTGCTACTATGGCCTATTTATTGCCTTACCTCCTCACGCCATTTGCACACACTGTATATATACTTTATTTTTTTTCTATTGTGTTATTGACTGTATGCTTGTTTATTCCATGTGTAACTCTGTGTTGTTGTTTGTGTCGCACTGCTTTGCTTTATCTTGGCCAGGTCGCAGTAGCAACTAGCTTACCTGGTTAAATAAAGGTGAAAAAAATATATATATATATAATAAAATTGAATCAGGTGTGCTAGTTATGGAATTCGACAGTTATGGGTTGGGGTCCCAGAGGAAAGGTTTGAGAAGCACTGATCTACACAAGAGACCCCCTACCAGTGCTATATCACACACAGACACTGGTGTAACCCAACTCATCTCCCCCTTCTCAGTCTGCAGGGGTACGATCTGTTACCCTCAGCCTGGGTCACGTTTAGTAGGTACAAAATGTTTTGAAACACAAAGTAAAACGGAATGTGTTCAATAACAGCACATATTTTGGTTTTCGGTTTCAAGACATTGTGCTTGTGACATACTAAACACAACTCCGGTTAAGTGTTTTTAAGGTTGAGTATTAGCTGCTAGACACCTCAGATACTTCCCTTAGCCCCTATACCCCTACAATGCATGTAAGGGGCATTCCCAGATACCTGAGAACAGGCAGAGCCATGGGAACACCTGAGAGGGATAAAAGTGTCAGACATTAGTGTGCTCTCTCTCTAAACCCGGTCCATCTCGCTCACCCCTCCCCCTCTTGCTGCTGTAGAAAGGGACAGGTGTGTGACTTTGTCCTTCCATTACCCCTCTCTTCCTCTAATTAATTGACACACCAATGTATCAAACAGAAAATGACTATCCTGCCACTGATGCTTTGTGTCAATGAGAACTGCTGATTTTAACGATGACAACAAAAGGCCATAGTTTCATTTGCTTCCAATAAAAATGTAATGCATAGAATAGACATGCATCACTTACCCTGTGGAAATCTATATTTGTAGGCCTATATTCTATAGATGTCTACCTGCAACTCTAAATCATTTCCTCTGAATAAACAGGCTACCATTCTGAAACAGACCTAATATACAATATACAAAATGTAATCGTCAATGGGAATGATTAACGATCGTTACCGAACCGACGTCACCGTGGAGGCAGGGGTGACATCTCTCTCGATGACTCCTTCTGTAATGATCAGCTACTCTGGTCTAGGGGCGAGGAGAAAAGTCAGTCGCTAGCCTTGTGTAGGGTGTGTGAGGGACATGAAAAATGCCTTTCTCCCGTCGGAGACAACAGCCCCGTGATCTCATGAATATATTCTAGCTGGCGGGCCATTGTGCAATAGTCAGGGAGGTATGCAATCCAGTTTCATAGGCAAAAACGGCTGCTCGGAGCAAGGACCAACTACTACACAGCGATTCTTCTCACTTTTGTGCATGCTTACATTCCGAGTAGTGACGACGCCGGACAAGCAGTGATACGGATCTTTTGAGGGACATTCGACGAGGCTGCCAGCTACAGTTTTAAAGGGGAAACGATTCGCCACATCCAGACATGGGAGCGAACGTTACAACTTGAAGACAGACAAGAGACACTGTTGCGGATATAAGGAAAAATAGCGAACATAGCCTACTTTTATTGTCACCGACCAATACTTCTTGGAACTATCTACCAGCTGAATAATACAGAATCAAATAAATAATTCCAACCACGGGTAGTTGGAGTCAAAGGTAAGCCCCAGCAGAACACCAGATGGCTAGGCTAGCGTTGTCGAATAGCCTACTGTAGCCACTAACGTTAAGCTATTTGCAAATATTACCCAGACTAAATATGCAGTCACTAGCCTGTGCTGTATAACGTTTGGACAGCGTCTGCATCTCGGTTTGTCTGACAAGCGCTCCGGAACGCGTTGTTTAATTGCTGCAAACAATAGTTTGGTCATGCCTTGTTGGCTACGGTTCTGTATGTAGCCTACAGGGCAATAGCTAATTTAGCTACAAAGTAGCTAGCATAATTACGTGGTTGAGACCCCTTCTCTAATGGGGAAACGTGGACATAACTGACAGTAAAATAGTCTGGTTGTAAACAAACGGGGTCGCAAGTCGCAACACCTCTGAGTAGTTTCTGATATTACAAGGTTAGATGAAACAAAATGTCTCCCATTGTTATTTCAAGTGCGAGCAGCATGCGTAGCATGGTAGCTACGATGTAGCACGGACTGCCTTGGAATTCTCTGACATCTATCTGTAAGCGATGCACGATTTCAGTGGAAACGTGTCCGTGGATTGCTTACATTGTATCCGCGTAAAGCATAACGTTTCAACACCAGTATGGTTGATGTTTTTTGTGTGTGAGATAATTGGGTTGAATGTGTTTTTTTATTAGGCTACAACAAATGTATACTGACAGATTATCTTGCGATCTGTCGATCGCCTCACGATGAGATCTGAGCTGGTGCTAAATAGATTAGCGCCAAAAAGCTACATCCCTTGTAGGCAATTTAGGTCCTTAAACACCATAGTCTTTGTGTGAGTTTCCATCAGACTAGACGCTGTGTTGCGAATTGCTAAAACACAAACTTAACCTAGCTCAAGGCAGACAAATAATATGTTCACCCCTGTGTATCACCTCAGCCACCACATACCTGTGTATTCATGAGGACTTTCTATATGTAAATGGTTAGTTCGCACACTTATACCCAGACCTACATGTACAACGATACACAAATAACACATCTGAAGGACCGGTCAGCAACATCCCAAGGACCAGTGCTGGTCCAGAGACCGGGGGTTGAGGGACTCTGCTCCAGGTATTTAGGGGTCCAGCTGTAGCCAGGTGAGGCAGCTGGGTGTCAGAGGTTAAAGGTGAGGCTAGGTGACAATACATGGCATTGGGTGTCTATCGGCTGGCCAGATGTCCCCTGTATGCTAGATGGAGTCAAACCCAGAGGTGGGTGAGATTGGGAGTAGGCCTATTCCACATACACACGTTCTACACAGGCATGTGAGGAATATCAGATCTTTACAATGCCTGGAGAATAGAGGTCGACCGAGTGATTTTTCAACATCGATACTGATTATTGGAGAACCAAAAAAGGCCGAAACTGATTCATCGGACGATTTTTAACATTTATTTCTATGTAATAATGACAATTACAACAATACTACTGAATGAACACATTTATTTTAACTTAATATAATAAATAAAAATCAATTTAGCCTCAAATAAATAATGAAACATGTTCAATTTGGTTTAAATAATGCAAAAGCAAAGTTTTGGAGAAGTAAAAGTGCAATATGTGCCATGTAAGAAAGCTAATGTTTAAGTTCCTTGCTCAGAACATGAGAACATATGAAAGCTGGTGGTTCCGTATTTTATCAAACGGGTGGCAACCCTAAGTCTAAATATTCCTGTTACATTGTACAACCTTCAATGTTATGTCATAATTACGTAAAATTCTGGCAAATGAGTTCGCGACGAGCCAGACGGCCCAAACTGCTGCATATACCCTGACTCTGTGTGCAATGAACGCAAGAGAAGTGACACAATTTCCCTTCGTTGAAAGAAATTCATGTTAGCAGGCAATATTAATTAAATATGCAGGTTTAAAAATATATACTTGTGTATTGATTTTAAGAAAGGCGTTGATGTTTATGGTTAGGTACACATTGGTGCAACGAAAGTGCTTTTTTTGCGAATGCGCTTGTTAAATAACCGTTTGGCAAAGTAGGCTATGATTCAATGATAAATTAACAAGCACAGCATCGATTATATGCAACGCAGGACAAGCTAGATTAGCTAGTAATATCATCAACCATGTGTAGTTAACTAGTGATTATGTTAAGATTGATTGTTTTGTATAAGATACGTCTAATGCTAGCTAGCACCTTACCATGGCTCCTTGCTGCACTCCCATAACCTGTAGTCATAACAAGTAGTTCATATATTTAACCTTTTTATTTAACTATGCAAATTCTTATTTACAATGACGGCCTACCCCGGCCTAACCCGGATGATGCTGGGCCAATTGTGCGCCGCCATATGGGACTCCCGATCACGGCCGGTTGTGATCCAGCCTGGGCTCAAACCAGTGCCTTAGACCTCTGTGCCACTCAGGAGCTGAATTTATGTATCTGAAATACACTCACTGTATGTGTCTGGCTCTCACTTACAGACGGGCAGGCAGACAAACAGCATGAATGACCTGAGGGTTCTGCTGCTTCTCAACAGAACAGCTGCTGTCACCTGAAATTCTGTCTCACTGCTGTTAGAGACACACACACACACACCGCACACAGTAGCAAGCAGGCTGTAAAATAGCTTTTTTTTAACCAATGTTGGGGGGGGGGGGGGTTGCTGCACCAGGACGACCCACACTTGAGCTCAGCTCAATGCCGATTGGCTATTTATTTATTTTATCTAGGGAGGCCAAATGCCTGCTGGCATCAATCAATCAAATACAGTGGCGGTCACATGTTATACTCTTTTGGTCCAGACAGCGTCAGATACATGGGCTACACATACTGAGACAGGGGGGTGCTGTTTCCCTCGCTCTGATCATTTCGCCAGTGAGATTCAGCTACTTGCAAATTCACAAGTTTTTGTGGGGAAACAGAGATGATAGAGAAATTATTTTAGAATTGTAATTTATTTATTGGTCAAATATTTGGGGAAGCCTGACCTCCCTTGGCATCCATGAATACACACCACTGCGCACACATGTCACCGACCTGTAGCATCCCTGTTCCCTTTCCCTCTTTACCGTTCCTTTGAGAGCTTTATCATAAGTCATGTACTTCTCAAAAGTCCGTTTGTAGCACATTTGACTTAACATTTGATTTGGATCCTATATGATCAATATTATGAACATATTGTTTATTCTGTCAACTAAGGCCGTCTTTAGAACAATTTTAAATTCAATGCTTGACCGTTGTGAATTGTCCCTGCAATCAGATCAAATCGAAAGAATTTGGCTTGCATCTCAGACTAACCCATAATATCTACTGAAAATTGATAGACTGTAGTTACTTTAGTGCATAGACAACATTCTAGCGTCAAACTAGTTCATTGCAATTATGATTCAAGTAATCAAGGCCTGCCTGGACCCAAATCAATTTTGTCTTGAAACAACCAAACTGCAAATAATTCTAGACTAAAACTGATGTTTTTGGTTCCTCCCCATTGTTTAAGTGAAAGACTGACAAGTTATGGCATTTCTGTGTGTCTTCGGCTATTTTCACATTTTCGGGCAAGTGACCATAATTTTCTGGCAACCTGAAAAAATGATCCTGACTACCCCGATGGGCAATTGCCTTTCAGGCCTAAATGTCAATCCACACACAATTATGGGTTAAGTCTAGAATGATGATAATGTTTACAATGGTACCTCTGGTGATTGACAGTATGATCAGTGGCACTGGACTCATTTCCCTCTTCACTTGTTTCTCCTCACCTTTTCCACACCCCTCCTCCAGATATCCCTCTCAGTAAGTGGGTCAGCAGCATACCACCCTGCATCCCACTGCTGGCTTGTCTCTGAAGCTAAGCAGGTTAGGTCCTGGTCAGTCCATAGATGGGAGACAAGATGCTGCTAGAAATGGTGTTGGAGGGACAGTAGGAGGCACTCTTTCATTTGGTCTATAATTAAATATCACAATGCCCCAGGGCAGTAATAGGGAACGTTGCTCTGTGTACGGTGCCGTCTTTCAGGTGGGATGTTAAACGGGTGTCCTGACTCTCCGTGGCCACTAAAGAGCCTATGGCACTTATCGTAAATGTAGGGTTGTTAACCCCGCTGTCTTGGCTAAATGGTCACCTAATCATGGTCACCTAATGGTCACCTAATCATCCCCAGCTTCCAATTGGCTCATTTGTCTCCCCTGTAACTATTCCCCAGGTTCTTGCTGTAAATGAGAAAGTGTTCTCAATCAACTTACCTGGTAAAATAAGGGTTAAAAGTGAAAGGGTGAAAGCCACCTAATCCTGGACTGCTGGTCTGGTAGGTGAGTCATTGGAGTCCATTCATCTGGCTGTGAGTCCTCTACATATGCAGGCACACAGACAAACAGTCACAGGGATTGAGGACACACAACCTTCTCCAAGGTCTTTTGTTCCAGCCCCACGGAAACACAACTGATTCAACTAATTAAATGAGACATCACTATACTGAGAAATGGAGCCTTTGTTCATGTTTTTTCAGGGCCCCCATACTATTCAATGAGGATGAGGAAGTGATTTGCTGTTTGGGGTAAGTTTCTCAAAAACAAGTGAAATTACAAAAAAGGTATCAAGATCCTTCCTTAACATCCATTTACATAAAAAATAAAGGATGTGGTTGAAAAAAAGCCAACTTTTCCATTAAGGTCTTGATGATCAGTTGATTATTTAAATCATGTGTTAGTGCTCGGCCGAAACAATAGCCTGCACACTGTAGCCCTCCAGGACTAGGGTTGAAGACCAGCCAGGGCTTGTTCTTACAAAGCATCTGAGTAAGTGCTGATCTAGGATCAGTTTTGTCTTTTAGATCATAATTATGAGGAGGGAATGGGTGGATCCTAGATCAGTACTCTACTCTGTGAATGTGGGCCCAGACCACTGCTCTGGGTGGTTTGGTCTCTTGGGTGGTATGTAAGTGTGTATTTGTACTGTTATTACACAACAACATCAATTAGCAAGTCATGAGGCAGAGCCAAGTTTCCATGTACATTCAGCAGAGCAGTAGGGGAATCCATCAGTGTGTTTCTCAGCCCTGGGTCCTATTCATTAGGTACGAAACGGAAGGAAACTGGGAAGTACTATCTGAACTTGTCCAATAAGAAGCCAGTGTCCTAATTAATACAACCCTGCTGGTGACAAGCAGTAAACACTGTGACCTTGGAATGGAGAGGGAGATAGATGGGGAGATGCAGAGTGAGTGAGAGAGAACATTGGTTTACTGTAGTAGAGGTGTAAACAGGGGCTATGCAGAACAAACTGGAGCTTCACTTCAGATTGAAGTCTTTATGTTGAGATCCGCTATAAAGCACTATTATATAAAAAAACATTTTTTTTCAAACATTCATTTAGCAGACGCTCTTATCCAGAGCGACTTACAGTACGACTGCATACATTTCCAAACTTTTTCTTACTGGTCCCCTGTGGGAATAGAACCCGCAACCCTGGAGTTGCAAGCACCATGCTCTACCAACTGAACCAAACGGGACTATCTCATCTGAAGTCAGGCTGGGGACAGGGGTCATAGTTCAGCCTATGATAATGCCTGATTCACACCAATGGAGCCAACCCAAACCCTACTGTGCTGGCTCAGATAGTTCCCTTTTTAAAATTATTTTTCCTTCATAGCTTGTTAGGAAAATAGGAAGCCAATTTGTTTTCAGCACTTTTATTTCCATGACTGATCAAAATGTGTTCTCATGGCTCTCTCTTGTCCCTCTGCAGGAGACATGTGGTGACCAATATCGGCACCTAGGGGTAATGACATCCTACCCTCATACAAGGATGTGATGAGATGTTTCCCCTGTGTGTTCCCACCTTAAGCTTCTGAATAGTTCCTTCTCCACATCTCGCTGATGATCTCCATATGATTTTTCACTTGGTGTATTAAAAGAATAGTTCACCCAAATTACAAAATGTCTTCGTTGCCCTGTAAACTAATTTGAGTGAACTATCTCTTTAATCTACCCTCCAACATGTAGATGTATTTCAGTTCACTGAACACTTCAGCTGTGTCTCAGACCCGTGACTCAGACCATGTACTGTAAAGGTCCATCTATATTGGAGGGACGCGGAACGATTGAGTACCATTGCTTATATGTGAATTAGTGGTGCGCAGTCTGGCCGCACGTCAGTTGTCTTTTCATCAGATGCCTCCATCACCCAACCTGCTGTCACAGTACGTTTTCCATGGAGAACCATGAATCGCAGTAGTATAAAATGCTTTTCGGCCCACGTGTGGGAAAAACTCCTAGCCTGTGTTTACACAGTCACCCCAATTCTAATGTATTGGCATATCTGATACCAATCTGATATTTTCCCCATTGTCTAACCAGATTTCAATCTTGATACAATTCTGATGGTTCATATGTGACCTCAGTCTGGACACTATAATCAGTTGTTTTTGCTCTGAGGTGTTTTGTAGGTTTTTTTGTGTGTTTTTTTACACATGACCTGTTGTTGCATGACAACCACCCCAAAATGTAAAGGAACAGTGATAGGAAATGATAATTGCATCTGTGTGCTATTTCAAAGGTCATGCACAAATCTTAGTAATGTACATATCTGATATGGGCCACATATATAAAACTGATTGTAGACAGTCATACATTTTTTTATCTGAATTTGGTTCTTAGCTTGCATTTACACAGCCATCCTAAGTCGTGTATTTAGATTCAGCTTTATATGAGCGGTATCTGGAGGTCTCAGTGTTTAATTACATAAGATACCTCATCTAAATACTCCCGGCGAGTGACAGTGTGACTGCTCCTAGTGGCTGTACTCGCAGTGGGTGACAGATAGACAGGATATGATAGATATGCAAACCTGTGTGTCAGACCGTGTGAGTCAGAGATGTGGGTGGGACTCCCTCTCTAACACACTTAACTGTTGTTCGACTCCATGAAACCCCCTCAGACAGCAGGGACGCAACACACATGTTGGCTATGTAGGAGGCAAAACGAGGTGGTGGCTGTACAGTGTTTTTGTCTGAGAGAGATGGGAATGAGAAATGGAAGAGAGGGGGAATTGGGAAGAGAGTGAGGGAAGGAGAACACCCACACTCGCGCGCACACAAGGTTGAAGGGAACTAATATTCATAGAAGGTTTCTGTCTGGTAACTGTCACTCTATCTATCCCCTCCCCCCACACACACACACCCCTCTTCAATCTGCAGGGTGTCTGACCCAATTCTGTGAGGAGAGGAGACGAAGAAGAAAGAGATGGCTCTAATGTTGGCAACAAATTAGCCTGTCAGTTAGCGGAGCTTACCCTGGAATGAAGAGTAATTTACAGAGAAAGAGCAGCAGAAAGGGAGGGTGAAGAAGAGAAACTGGGATGGAGGGAAGGGAACGGTGATGGAGGGAAAGTTATATTGAAGGCGTGTGATCCTAAAACTGAGAAATGGCAGTGCAAGAGAAGCCAAGCCCCCTTTCGCTCTCTCTCAGCCCTTAACGAGCTGTGTGTGTGTAGGCAGCCTCTTCATGGCTGTTCTCTTCAATTCCTGCTGCTGCCCCTCCCTTCTATGAGAAGCTTTATGCCAGGCAGTGATAGGCTACCGCTCTGAGAGACACACACACACACACACGCACACATAGAGACAGAGGCTAAAAGGGAGAGGAGGGTAACTTGTGTGGGCTATGATTGTGAAATCACTGCTTCAGTTCAATGCTATGAGACTAATTTCGCTCTCAATTCATTCAATTCAATTGACATGATATTGGTGATGACAAGGAAACGATAATGCATGGAATAATACATTATCACAAAATAATTAGACCTATTCAGAATACGAATGAAACACAAATGACACACCATTTCAATACTCTCTCTCTCTCTCTCTCTCTCTCAGGCTGCCTGTCAGGGTCTTGTTGACCCCCCCGTTCCTCCGATGAACCCCCTCAACTCCATGAAACCCGGTCTGCCTCCCACTCCGCACAGGTACACACACACAGAGTGACTCATAGAGGGAGTGCTGAACTGATTGTCAGTTGGCTTCTGGTTGGCTTTGACCTCTCACCTATCCTGCTATTGGCTGATCTCTGGGATCTGACTGCCGATTTGCTGCTGCTGGCCCGAGCGCTGGTTTCCTGTTTAAGAGTTCACTTCCTGTGGTTTCAGGGGGGAAGTGGTTTCAAGAGCGTAACCTTATCCGCACACACACACAAGGGTTGGGCTCAGTTCAATTGAATGTCTCATAAATTCCAATTCAATTCTTGAATTTTAATTAGTAAACAGGATACGTAATTGCAATTTGAATTAAAGGAAATAGAAATTCAATGACATTAAAATGCCTGTTCTATTATATATTAAGTGTGGTCTTTACAAATATACATTACCAGTCAAAAGTTTGGACACACCTACTCATTCAAGGGTTTTTCTTTATTTTTTACTATTTTCTACATTGTAGAATAATAGTGAAAACATCAAAACTATGAAATAACACATATGGAATCATGTGGTAACCAAAAAAGTGTTAAACAAATATATTTTAGATTCTTCAAAGTAGCCACTCTTTGCCTTGATGACAGCTTTGCACACTCTTGACATTTTCTCAACCAGCTTCACCTGGAATGCTTTCCAACAGTCTTTGAGGAGTTTCCACATATGCTGAGCACTTGTTGGCTGATTTTCCTTCACTCTGCGGTCCAACTCATCCCAAACCATCTCAATTGGGTTGAGGTTGGGTGATTGTGGAGGCCAGGTCATCTGATGCAGCACTTCATCACTCTCCTCCTTGGTCAAATAGCCCTTACACAGTCTGGAGGTGTCTGGTCATTGTCCTGTTGAAAAACATGATAGTCCCACTAAGCTCAAACGAAATGGGATGGCATATCGCTACAGAATGCTGTGGTAGCCATGCTGGTTGAGTGTGCATTGAATTCTAAATAAATCAGACAGTGTCACCAGCAAAGCACCCCCACACCATTGCACCACAACCACACATGCAGAGATCATCTGTTCATCTACTCAGCGTCTCACAAAGACATATGGGTTGGAACCAAAAATGTCTGATTTGGACTCGTCACACCAAAGGACAGATTCCCACCAGTCTAATGTCCATTGCTCGTGTTTCTTGACCCAAGCAAGTCTCTTCTTATTGTTGTCCTTTAGTTGTGGTTTCTTTGCAGAAATTTGGCCATGAAGGCCTGATTCCCGCAGTCTCACATGAACAGTTGATATTGAAATGTGTCTGTTACTTGAACTCTGAAGCATTTATTTGGGCTGCAATTTCTAAGGCTGGTAACTCTAATGAACCTATCCTCTGCAGCAGAGGTAACTCTGGGTCTTCCATTCCTGTAGTGGTCTTCATGAGAGCCAGCCATAGCTTAAAATAATGATTAACTGTCATTTCACTTTGTTTATTTGAGCTGTTCTTGCCATAATATGGACTTGGTCTTTTACCATATAGGGTTATCTTCTGTATACCACCCCTACCTTGTCACAGTAGAACTGATTGTCTCAAACACATTAAGAAGGAAAGAAATTCCACAAATTGCCTTTTAGCAAGGCACTCCTGTTAATTGGAATGCATTCCAGGTGACTACCTCATGAAGCTGGTTGAGAGAATGCCAAAAGCTGTCAAGGCAAAGGGTGGCTACTTTGAAGAATCTGAAATATAAATATATTTAAATTTGTTTAACACTTTTTTTTTTGGGTTACTACATGATTCCTTATGTGTTTTGATGTCTTATTATTATTCTACAATGTATAAAGAAAGAAAGAAACCTGTAATGAGTAGGTGTCCAACATTTTGACTGGTACTGTATATAAAACATCAAGCATGTTATATACATATCAATTTGGGGGGAAACAATTGATTTGCAGAACAAACTCTGAAAATGAACAATATCTGTATGCAAATATTCTAAGTTATTCTATTTCATTAATAATTTAAATATGGGGAAAATACATTTCCCAGAATGCATTAGCCTAACCTTAAAGTTGACCCTGAAGCCTTCAAAAAGAAGCCAAACAAATTAAATGGTTGGTGGAAATTTTATTGGCTATTCTATGCACTAAGGTTCGAGTACATGAACACAGTTTCCAGAGAGAAGTTATATATATATATATATACTCTTTGGTATCTGGAAGTGTTACGTGTCACATTCAATTAAACTTGTTATTATTTATTTATAAATATATTTTACCCCCTTTTTTTCCTCCCAATTTCAATTATGATCTTGTCACATCGCTGCAACTTCCCAACGGGCTCGGGAGAGGCGACGGTCGAGCCATGCGTCCTCCAAAACATGACCCGTCAAACCGCTCTCCTTAATTAACATCCGCCCTCTTAACCCGGAAGCCACATGGGAGGCTGAAACTTTTATGCTTTGACTGAGTGGAATTACACTTCCTGTCATTCAAACGCAAATTCAAATTCTACATCCTGTCGGGTGTGGCCAATTTTGAATTTCAATTCATGAGTTGAATAGGAGTCAATTCCAAATTTATGAATTGAGCCCAACTCTGACACACACACACACACACACACTCTCAGGAGCCTCCTCTCCCTCAGAAGGGCTGCTCATACTGGTTTCTAAGTAACTGCTTTGTTGTTGTTATGGAAACGTTGTTGAGTGCCTCTTGAGGATGTGATGTGGTACAAGTCATTCAACTCCTACAAATACACCCACTTGTCTTTCTCTTCAACAAACTAACAATAACTGCTTCCTCTCCTTCATCTGTACAGATCTGACCAATTAGGATAGGTGAGAGAGCATTATGGTAGTGTACAGTTACCTACCAGGTATTGCTTTCACCTGTCCAGGGTCCATATGTAGCAAGCGTCTCAGAGTAGGAGTGCTGATCTAGGATCACATGCCCTTTCCATGTACTCTTGTTCATTTTTTTTATATCTGAAACGCAAGACTGATACTAAATCGGCAACCCTACTCTGAGATGTTTGATGCACATTACAGACCCAGGTCTTGATGCACATTACAGACCCAGGTCTGTAAGCCATGCCCGTACATGACTCCATACCATAATATCCCTGCTTCCTGTCTCCCTTAGTGACGGTAACTTCCTGTATGACTCTGCCTCCTGGCAACAAGGCACCAATCAGCAGCCAGGCGCCCTCTCTGTGGTAACCACTGTCTGGGGCGTGACCAATCCCTCGCACAGCCAGGTAACGGACCAGGCCAATTATGTCTCCTTCCTCATCACCCCACCCCCCTTCTCTCATCCATCCTGCTATCATTATCATCTTTTCCATCCATCAGCCAACCCTCTTCCATCCCCCACTCCTACGTCCATGTATTTAACCTTGTTTGAAGGAGAGCAAATATCGTTGGCAGCATTCCAGGCCGCCTACATAGCAGTTGTTCACCAAATCTGACAAGGCCTGGATTGTGTTTTAACATGTTAGTACCGCATCAGTGATATTCCAATCCTGCTACAATGTAGATGACACAGCTTTTGATTATTTGTTCATTTGTACAGTATAAGTGCTTTGCAGACTGTATGGAATGTCAATTTCTTTTTTTTCCTACCGGTTACCTGTTTCCACTACCTATCCACTTCCTGTGTTACCCCGTCTAGGTGTTTGGCGCGCCCATGGGTCCGGGCGGGAACTCTGGAGGTCACATGATGCAGGGCAGCGGTGGCGGTGGGGGGATGAGTCCCGGTGTGAACCACCAGTACCAGAGCTATGGTGATAAGGGCTACGGACAACCAGGTCTCTACGGACGCCCCAACACCGCCTATAACCAAGCACCACCATATGGACAGAGGTAAACACCTTTTGACCTGTTTTTATGGTATATGTTCACCGGGGTCGTGTTCATTAGGCATCAAATGGAAGAAAATGGAGTACAACTGCAAGGTACTACCTAGGGTATTCACTAGGCATGAAATGGAAGGAAAGAATTGACTGAAATAGGGAAGGACTACCTGGAACATTGCACCGAATACATCTGTTTAACCTATAGCTATTGTAAGCAGTAATCATATAAACCAGAGCCTGTAAACCAGAGTTATGCTGTTAGCACTTAGGTGGTGTGCAATAGTAGGATGACCACTTAGTGCAGGGTGAGTTGCATAATCAGCTCCAATGTAAATTACATGAGTACGTCTGATAAGCTTCCCAGTAAATAATGAAAAACAATCAACACAGAAAGGTGCTTAAAAATAGCCCATTTTAACATATGTAGTCTAAGAAACAAGATCCAGGAAGTCAATAACTTGCTTGTAACAGATGACATTCATATTCTCTGAAATCTCTGAAACTCACTTAGATAATACCTTTGATGATACAGTGGTAGCAATACATGGTTTTAACATCTACCGAAAAGACAGAAATGCCAACTGAGGTGGTGTTGCTGTCGATATTCAGAACCACATTCCTGTAACGCTTAGAGACAATCTAATGTTAAATACTGTTGAAGTAATATGGCTACAGGTTAATCTGCCTCACCTAAAGCCCATTATTGTGGGAAGCTGCTATAGACGACCAAGTGTTAACAGTCAGTATCTAGATAATGTGTGAAATGCTTGATAATGTATGTGATATCAACAGAGAGGTATATTTTCTGGGTGATTTTTAAATATTGACTGGCTATCATCAAGCTTCAAGCTGTAACCAGTGCCTGCAACCTGAATCAGGTTGTCCGTCAACCTACCAGGGTAGTTACAAACAGCACAGGAATTAAATCATCAACATGTATTGATCACATTTTTACTAACGCTGCAGATATTTGCTTTAGAGCAGTATCCAAATCCATAGGATGTAGTGATCACAATATAATAGCCATATCTAGGAAAACCACAGTTCCAAAGGCTGGGCTTAATATAGTGTATAAGAGGTCATACAATAAGTTTTGTCGTGATTCATATGTTGATGATGTAAAGAATATTTGCTGGTTTGTGGTGTGTAATAAGGAGCAACCAGACGCCGCACTTGACGCATTTATGAAACTACTTATTCCAGTTAATAATAAGCACGCGGTGGTCTAAGTCACTGCATCGCAGTGCTAGCTGTGCCACCAGAGACTCTGGGTTCGAGCCCAGTCTCTGTCGCAGCCGACCGGGAGGTCCATGGGGCGACGCACAATTGGCCTAGCATTGTCCGGGTTAATGAGGGTTTGGCCGGTAGGGATATCCTTGTCTCATCGTGCACAGTGTTTCCTCTGACAATTGGTGCTAAGAAGCAGTGCTGCTTGGTTGGGTTGTGTTTCGGAGGACACATGGCTCTTGACCTTCATCTCTCCCGAGCCCGTACGGGAGTTGTAGCGATGAGACAAGACAGTAACTACTAACAATTGGATACTAGGAAATTGGGGAGAAAAGGGGGTAAAAAAATTATTTATAATAATAATAAGCACCCATTAAGAAAATGACTGTTAAAAACTGTTAAATCCCCTTGGCTTGATGAGGAATTGAATTGTATGGTTGAAAGGGATGAGGCAAAAGGTATGGCAATTAAGTCTGTCAGCCCAACTGATTGGCAAACATACTGAAAATTAAGAAATCATGTGACTAACCTAAATAAACTAGACTATGAAACGAAGATAAATTATATAAAGAATGATAGTAAAAAGCCAACTTGGCTCCTTCATTTATTGAATCAGATGGCTCATTCATCACAAAGCCCACTGATACCGCAAACTACATTAATTACTTTAATTACTTTTTCATTGGCAAGATAAGCAAACTTAGGGATGACATGCCAGCAACAAACTCTGACGCTACACATCCAAGTATATCAGACCAAATTATGAAAGACGAGAATTGTACTTTTGAATTCCGTATGGAAGACAAGCCACCAAGGTCTGACAATCTGGATGGAAAATTACTGAGGATAATAGCAGATGATATTGCCACTCCTATTTGCCACATCTTTAATTTAACCCTACTAGAGAGGTTGTACCCTCAGGCCTGGAGGGAAGCTAAAGTCATTCCGCTACCCAAGAAAAGTAAAAACCCCTTTACTGTCTCAAATAGCCGACCAATCAGCCTGTTACCAACCCTTAGTAAACTTATGGAAAAAATTGTGTTTGACCAGATACAATGCTATTTTACAGTAAACAAACTGACAGCAGAATTTCGGCACGCTTATAGGGAAGGACATTCAACAAGCACAGCACTTACACAAATGACTGATGATTGGCTGAGAGAAATTGATGATAAAATTATTGTTGGGGCTGTCTTGTTAGACTTCAGTGCAGCTTTTGACATTATCGATCATAGTCTGCTGCTGGAAAAACGTATGTGTTATGGCTTTTCACCCCCTGCTATAATGTGGATAAAGAGTTACTTGTCTAACAGAACACAGAGGAATTCTTTAATGGAAGCCTATAAAATATAATCGAGTTAGAATCAGGAATTCCCCAGGGTAGCTGTTTAGGCCCCTTGCTTTTTTCAATTTTTACTAACGACATGCCACTGACTTTGAGTAAAGCCAGAGTTTCTATATATATGCGGATGACTCAACACTATACACGTCAGCTACTACAGTGACTGAAATGACTGCAATACTCAACAAAGAGCTGCAGTTAGTTTCAGAGTGGGTGGCAAGGAATAAGTTAGCCCTAAATATTTCTATAACTAAAAGCATTGTATTTGGAACAAAACACTCACTAAACCCTAAACCTCAACTAAATCTTGTAATAGATCATGTGGAAATTGAGCAAATTGAGATGACCAAACTGCTTGGAGTAACACTAGATTGTAAACTGTCATGGTAAAAACATATTGATGTAGTAGTAGCTAAGATGAGAAGTCTGTCTATAATAAAGCGATGCTCTGCCTTAACAACACTCTACAAGGCAGGTTCTACAGGCCCTAGTTTTGCCCTGCTTGACTACTGTTCAGTCGTGTGGTCAGATGCCATGAAAAGGACTTAGGAAAATTGCATTTGGCTCAGAACAGGGCAGCACGGCTGGCCCTTGGATATACACAGAGAGCTAATATTAATAATATGCATGTCAATCTCTCCCGGCTGAAAGTGGAGGAGAGATTGACTTCATCACAACTTGTATTTCTGAACGGTATTCACATGTTGAATGCACCGAGCTGTCTGGCAAACAGCTCCGACACCCATGCATACACCACAAGACATGCCACGAGGTCTCTTCACAGTCTCCAAGTCCAGAACAGACTATGGGAGGCACACAGTACTACATAGAGCCATGACTACATGGAACTCTATTATACATCAAGTAACTGACACCAGCAGTAAAATTAGATTTTAAAAAACACCTTATGGAACAGCGGGGACTGTGAAGCAACACAAACATTGGCACAGACGCATGCATACACACACATTGATTTATTACTGTAGATATGTGGTGGAGTAGCAGCCTGAGGGCGCACTGTGTTGTGAAATCTGTGAATGTAATGTTTTAAAATTATATAAACTGCCATAATTTTGCTGGACCCCAGGGAGAGTAGCTGCTGCTGCTTTTACAGCAGCTTATGGGGATCCATAATAAATACAAATACAATAAGGTTTGTGCTAATGAATATAACCCTGAACTTTTCTTCTCCATTGCAGAATGTGTAAAGTTTCATTAGCCGAATGAACACAACCCAGGGCTCCAGTCAGTCAGACACATGGGGAGAATTTGAATTGCATTTGATTTGGTTTCCTCTTCCTCTCAAAGCCCATTTGTTGAGAAGGACAGAGCAGAGGTCCCTAACCTCTGATCTTGTCATCCAATTGGTTTTGAGAAGGAATCAAGGAAATGCCATTGAGATTCTCCCATGGAGACTCCACTGGTGGAGGAAGGTTTATTTCTGCTGTGTGAGTGAGTCATAGTGCTATGGGAAGATCCACGTTCTCTCCTCGTCTGCTTCTCAAAACCCATTGGATGAGAAAGACTGAGGTCCCTCCCCTCTGGCCTTGACCTCCAATGGGTTTTGAGGAGGAGAGGGGACGTGAGGTGTATGCAATTGAGATCTTCCCTATGTCGCTGTGTGTCTCAGTCAAAGCAGCAAGCTGCGTCACTGCTGTCTGTGGGGGGTTCTTCATGGAGTCAGAACAAGAGCTACGTGTATCAGAGAGGGAGTCCCACCCACATCTCTGAGCAAGACGCACGCACTCACACACACACACACACACACACACACAATCAACACTCATTGTGCTTGGCCACTATGGAGTGAGTTGCAAATAATTCTCCCTTTCTCTCCCCCTCTCTCTCTCCCTCTCTCTGTGTGTATCTTAGTTACTCTAATAATGGTGGTGGTGGAGGGGGAATGGGCCAACGCCCCCCCTCTGACTTCACCCAGGCTGCTGCCGCTGCTGTTGCCGCCGCTGCTGCCACGGCAACCGCCACTGCCACGGCAACAGTTGCCGCCATCCAGGAGAAGCAGAACCAGGAAATGAACTACGGCCAGGTAAGAGGCTCCACCTTACCGTGTGTGTGAGCAGGAAACGGCTTACCTGGACAGCTTTCCTCTAAATAGTGAGCTATTTCTTAAACAATTTATTGGGGGGATATTGTGCTTCTGTTTGGTTCATTGTTAGAGCTCATTACACACCCTGCAGGACAGAGCAGGAACTAGCTCTGCCACACCCACACACGCTCCAGACTCTAGAGACATGGGCTTGATTAGAGGGAGAACAAAAGTATTTTTTAGCAGACTGTTTACACGTCTACAGAATCTGTCTCTGAGGAGAAACCACACTGTAAGTCCTCTCTCTTCATCGGTCTGTTTCTCTCCTTTTTTTTTCTCTTTTTTGTTTCTGTCTTCAGATGGGTGGAGGACCCTCCTCCTACAGTACCCAGTTCCTGTCCCACCCGGGCCCCCAGCAGGGTGGGCCCCGTGGCCCCCCGGGGATGAGCCCCAGTGGGATGGTCCAGTCCCGGCCTGGACAGCACCCCTCAATGGGGGGCATGGGGTACCCCTCGCACCCCTCCCAGGGTCAGGGCCAGAGGATGTCCCAGCAGCACCCAGGCTACCCAGCAGGTCAACAACAGGGGCTCAAACGCCCCTACCAATCTGAGGTACACTTAGAATATACACAGAGCAAACACATGCAAGACACTAACACGCGTTAACATGAGCTTACAAACTCCCCCTCCTCTCCCCCTGTCCCTCCCCCAGGGTTTCCCAGGGCAGCAACAGTATGGTTCAGGGGGCATGTCTCCGTACCATGGTGGCCAGCCGCTCCAGTACCCCCCCGGACCCCAGCAGCGCCCGCCCCAGTCCCCATCATACCACCCCAACCAGCGCATGCCCCCCATGGCACAGTACCAGCAAGGACCACCCAACCCGGCACAGTACTACAAGGTAAACTGTGAGATCACACTCCTGTGTTTAGGTTAACTTGTGAAAGGGGCTAGCAGCAATGCAGCCGACCCAAGATCACACACGTCCTCCATTTAATAGGGGTTCGATATCCGCTTACGCCTTATTTTACTTCCCTTTCATCTCTCACATTTTTGTTCACAAATAAAAGCTTTTAAAATATGAAAGTGGAATGGAATTCTGTTTTCCTTACTTTAAAATACATATATTTTTATTAAGTATTTTACATTTAATTTACATCTGTCACACACACACACACAGATGCTATTATCCGGAGCGAATTACATGAGCAATTAGGGTTAAGTGCCTTGCTCAAGGGCACCAATAGATTTAGTCACTTTCTCTGCTCAGGGTTTTGAACCAGCGACCTTTTCAGTTACTGGCCAAATGCTCTTAATCGCTACATGTTATTGACCGCTACCTCTTAGTGTCTGTGGTGATGCCGATCTTGTGCTGATGTTTTTTCATGGTTTATTTAACCCTTATTTTACCAGGTAAGTTGACTGAGAACAAATTCTCATTTACAGCAACGATCTGGGGAATAGTTACAGGGGAGAGGAAGGGGGATGAATGCGCCAACTGGAAGCTGGGGATGATTAGGTGGCCATGATGATATGAGGGACAGATTGGGAATTTAGCCAGGACACCTAGGATAACACCCCTACTCTTACGATAAGTGCCATGGGATCTTTAGTGATGGCTCCCTACACAGGGCAATGTCCCCAATCTCTGCCCTGGGGCATTGGGATAAATATATTTTTTAGAATAGAGTTAAGAGTGCCTCCTACTGGCACTCCAACACAACTGATTATTGTGTGTGTGTTTAAACAGGAGCAGCAGTACAATGGGCAGCAGGGTAACATGCCACCAGGAGGCTACAACGCCTTCACACAGGCTGCTGTCAATGCGGTAAGCCACCTTGTGTGTGTGTAGCTTAGCGGTGTGGAGGAGATGGTCCTTTGCTTTGGAATGTTTGGGTCCTTTGCAAATGTAATTTTATAATATAATTGTAATTTGGCGATCCAAATAAAGAACATGTTAGGCTGTGGCACACAGGGATTTTGTGTCAGCAATTAGATTGAGCTAAATGGTTTTTCAATGCAAGTCATACGTTGACATATGATGGACAACGGAGATGATTGTCTGTAAAAAAAAATAAAAAAAATCACAATTGCTGTATGCTACTCATCTAAAAATTGTTGACTAGAGTTGACAATTAAATAATTAATATACAATTGAATCTGTGTTCATGCATGTCTTTATAGCCGTAGTGTTATACAGTAACTGATTCAGAGGGGTTGGGTTAAATGCGGAAGACACATTTCAGTTGATTGCATTCAGTTGTACAACTGACAAGGTATCCACCTTTCATTCAGTTGTACAACTGACAAGGTATCCACCTTTCATTCAGTTGTACAACTGACAAGGTATCCACCTTTCATTCAGTTGTACAACTGACAAGGTATCCACCTTTCATTCAGTTGTACAACTGACAAGGTATCCACCTTTCATTCAGTTGTACAACTGACAAGGTATCCACCTTTCACTTTATGTATTGTAGCCTTATGATGATATCTTCTATTTAAAACTCTCCCTCAGCAGGGTGGCCGAGTGATGCCGGGGTACCCCAGTTCTCCTTTGGGGGGTAACCCAACCCCTCCCATGACTCCAGGCAGCATGCCCCCCTACCTGTCACCCGGTGGGCCTGGACCGGACACCAAGCCCCCCTACCTCCCCCAAGGCCCTGACATCAAGCCCCCCTACCTCCCCCAAGGCCCTGACATCAAGCCCAACATCAACTCCCTACAGCCCCCCACTGGTGAGATACTTACTGCAGCACACACTCCTTTATCATGTTATTGGACTAATGGAAATGTATTGAGAGAGACCTGGGTCGTGTTCATTAGACATCAAACCGGGGAAAAAAACAGACTGAAATGAGAAGAGACTGCCTGGACGTGTCCAGTAAGAAATGCACATTTTTGTTTTCCTTTGCAAAATGTTCCTTTGTGTTCCTTAATGAACATGACCCTGGGACCAATTCATAGGTTAAGTACCTGTGCACTCTCATTCCCCTCCCCCTGTTTAGGTAACCCTAGCGACGACCTGCGGCTGACCTTCCCGGTGCGCGACGGCGTGGTGCTGGAGCCGTTCCGATTGGAGCACAACCTGGCAGTCAGCAACCATGCCTTCCAGCTGCGAGACTCTGTCTACAAAACCCTCATGATGAGGTCAGAGCCCAACGCCTCTCAACCAATCACTCAGCCGTTTCTGTGACGTGATCCAGTGTTTTTTAATACCGTGGAGTTTAGAGTTTTACCACATTATTAACTAATGACACTGGTGTGTGTGCGTGAATCTTTTGACTGTGTGTGTCCTAGGCCTGACCTGGAGCTGCAGTTTAAGTGTTATCACCATGAGGACCGGCAGATGAACACTAACTGGCCCGCTTCCGTACAGGTACAATCACACTTACAGGTACAATCACACTTACAGGTACAATCACACTTACAGGTACAATCACACTTACAGGTACAATCACACGTACAGGTACAATCACACGTACAGGTACAATCACACGTACAGGTACAATCACACGTACAGGTACAATCACACGTACAGGTACCCATTCAAATATATACACACACACACACAGAGCGAGAGCGAGGGAGAGCGATCAAAGCATAAGATGTTTCCCATGATAGCAGGGTTTAATTTTTTCACATACAACTGGATCTATGTGCATGTACACACATCCAAATCAGAATGGGTTAGGCTGGGATTACGCTCCCCTAAGCGCTCTCACTTATGCTTGCGTAAAGTTACAAATTCTGGCATGCACCGAAATCTCAAAGTTGTTGTGGAGTCTCAGCAGAGTTCATCTAGTGCAAGGGTGGGCAGTTCCAGTCCTCAATGGCCTGATTGGTGTCACATGTTTGCCCCAGCAAACACACCTGACCTCAATAATCACCTAATCATGATCTTCAGTTTAGAATGCCATTTGATTAATCAGCTGTGTTTGCTAGGGACGGAGAAAGTGTGACACCAATCAGGCCCTCGAGGACTGGAATTGCCCACCCCTGATCTAGTGTTAATCCAGCCTTAGTTTCTGGGTTAACAAGTTGATGAAAGACAACTGTGAATTAGCTAGCCATTTGAGCCACAGGGTAGCATTCAGTAGGGTACAAGGTACTGAACATTGTAGATAGAAATACATCAATGAAACTGATGATTCCTTACTCAATATCTCTACTCTGGATGTCTGTTCTACACAACATATTTCTGTTCAAACGTTCCACAATGCTGCACAAGGCCATGTTCATAAATCGTCTCAGAGTAGGAGTGTTGCTCTAGGATCCGTTTGTCCTTTTAGCTCATAACGAATACGAGCATATGGACAGCGGTTACCTGATCATAGATCAGCACTCCTGCTCTGAGGCCAGTGTGACGACTGTGACTAGCGTGTTAGCCGACCCTCCATTCACCTGTCTGTCATGTAGGTTTCTGGTCCTTGCTTACAGGTGAGTGTGAACGCCACACCGCTCACCATCGAGAGGGGCGACAACAAGACGTCCCACAAGCCCCTCTACCTCAAGCAGGTGTGTCAGCCGGGACGCAACACCATCCAGATCACCGTCACCGCCTGCTGCTGCGTAAGTGGGGGGTGCATGGGACATGTTTTGCATAGTGGGCAAAACTGTTTGCTTTAATGATGTCATGGTTAGGTGGTATACTGGTTCTATAAGCATGTTTTGTTAACGTCTTTATAAAATCTTTATCTGGTCAGAAAACCAAAATATGAGGTCTTAGCAACAACATCTTGGTCTTGTCATGAAAAATCTTTCTTTACCTGGTTGTAACAGAGACAGGTTGGATGGAATCTGGTTTTATGATATCTTAACAACCAGTTTACAGCCAGAAAAGTACTTCACCTGGCAAATTTTGCATGCTGGATGTGCACATCTGTTGGTCTATAAGTGTTATGCAGGATCCAAATGAACCTCACCCTGTCTCTCTCTCTCCCCCATCCCTTTCTTCTCATCTCACTCTGTCTCCCTCCAGTCCCACCTGTTTGTGTTGCAGCTGGTCCACAGGCCATCAGTACGCTCAGTTCTGCAAGGTTTAATGAAGAAGAGATTACTGCCCGCAGAGCACTGTGTGTCTAAGAGTGAGTGGAACACACACACACACACACACACACACACACACACAAACACACACTTGATTGACTGCCTGGTTGGTGCTCAGAAAGACAGATTTTGTCGCAGTCTCACCTATTTTCTGGCCTGCCTTGTCGTCTCCCCCGCCATGTCCCTCTCCTCAGTTAAGAGGAACTTCAATAGTGGGACCATCCCTGGAACCACAGGGCTGAACGGAGAGGATGGTGTGGAGCAGACAGCCATCAAAGTCTCTCTGAAATGTCCCATCACCTTCAGACGCATCCAGCTGCCCGCACGGGGACATGACTGTAGACATATCCAGGTGAGCGAGACACACCCACACTGGTGAAAACATACACATACTCCCACAAGAACTTACATACTATAACTCTAAACATCCAGGTGAGAGACTAGAGACACACAAACGCACCCTAAACGTCTGTCTGTCTCTCTCTGCAGTGTTTTGACCTGGAGTCGTACCTGCAGTTGAACTGTGAGAGAGGGACCTGGAGATGCCCTGTGTGCAAGTAGGTTAACACAACCATTTACTGTTTTTCCCATAGGTAGACCTGTTGTTTCTTAGTTAACCTGACCGTGTCTCCACTCCACAGTAAGAGCGCTCTACTGGAGGGACTAGAAGTGGACCAGTACATGCTGGGGATTCTAATTTACATACAGAAGTAAGTGTGTGTGTGGGGGGGAGGGGTCATTCTATCCTTGTGGGGACCTAAAATCCCCCAAAGTCCCCACAAGAATAGTAAAACAAGGACAATTCTCCCTCGTAGGGACATTTCCCACATCCCCATGAGGACAAATGCTAGTTTAAGCTTAGGGTTTAGGTTTAGAGTTCCAGTAAGGGTGAGGGGTTCATGGTTAGGTCAGGTTAGGGGTGAATGGTAAGGGTTGTGTCAGGTTAGGCGTGAATGGTAAGGGTTGTGTCGGGTTAGGGGTGAATGGTACGGGTTGTGTCGGGTTAGGGGTGAATGGTAAGGGTCGGGTCGGGTTAGGGGTGAATGGTAAGGGTCGGGTTAGGGGTGAATGGTAAGGGTCGGGTCGGGTTAGGGGTGAATGGTAAGGGTCGGGTCGGGTTAGGGGTGAATGGTAAGGGTCGGGTCGGGTTAGGGGTGAATGGTAAGGGTCGGGTCGGGTTAGGGGTGAATGGTAAGGGTCGGGTCGGGTTAGGGGTGAATGGTAAGGTTAGGGGTGAATGGTAAGGGTCGGGTCGGGTTAGGGGTGAATGGTAAGGGTCGGGTCGGGTTAGGGGTGAATGGTAAGGGTCGGGTCGGGTTAGGGGTGAATGGTAAGGGTCGGGTCGGGTTAGGGGTGAATGGTAAGGGTCGGGTCGGGTTAGGGGTGAATGGTAAGGGTCGGGTCGGGTTAGGGGTGAATGGTAAGGGTCGGGTCGGGTTAGGGGTGAATGGTAAGGGTCGGGTCGGGTTAGGGGTGAATGGTAAGGGTCGGGTCGGGTTAGGGGTGAATGGTAAGGGTCGGGTCGGGTTAGGGGTGAATGGTAAGGGTCGGGTCGGGTTAGGGGTGAATGGTAAGGTTCGGGTCGGGTTAGGGGTGAATGGTAAGGGTCGTGTCGGGTTAGGGGTGAATGGTAAGGGTCGTGTCGGGTTAGGGGTGAATGGTAAGGGTCGTGTTGGGTTAGGGGTGAATGGTAAGGGTCGGGTTAGGGGTGAATAGTAAGGGTCGTGTTGGGTTAGGGGTGAATGGTAAGGGTCGGGTTAGGGGTGAATGGTAAGGGTCGGGTTAGGGGTGAATGGTAAGGGTCGGGTTAGGGGTGAATGGTAAGGGTCGTGTTGGGTTAGGGGTGAATGGTAAGGGTCGGGTTAGGGGTGAATGGTAAGGGTCGGGTTAGGGGTGAATGGTAAGGGTCGGGTTAGGGGTGAATGGTAAGGGTCGGGTTAGGGGTGAATGGTAAGGGTCGTGTTGGGTTAGGGGTGAATGGTAAGGGTCGTGTTGGGTTAGGGGTGAATGGTAAGGGTCGGGTTAGGGGTGAATGGTAAGGGTCGGGTTAGGGGTGAATGGTAAGGGTCGGGTTAGGGGTGAATGGTAAGGGTCGGGTTAGGGGTAAGGAAAAATAGGATTTTGAATGGGAATCAGTTTTAGGTCCCCACAAGGATAGAAGAAAAGAATGTGTGTCTGTGTACACATCCCCTACTACAGGGGTGTTCATATCTGGGCCTGGAGGACCAGACTACTGCTGGTTTTCTGTTCTACCTGATAATGAATTACACCCACCTGGTGTCCATTTAAAAGGGAAGAATTAAAATACATCAGAAGTGGAACTAGCTTTGAGGTCTAGATCTGAATTTGCCTGTCCTATGTCCATTTTTAGTTCATTAACTTAGCCAGAATGAGGTCTAAAGTTAGGTGTCCTTGAAATGGGCCCTTCATCTTTCTCACCTTCTTTCTCTTCATTCACTAACCTTTCTCTCCTCCTCTTCCCTCCTCAGCTCGGACTATGAGGAGATCACCATTGATCCAGTGTGTGGCTGGAGGCCGGTGCCCATTAAACCAGACATCCACATAAAGGAGGAAGCAGACGGGCCTGTGTTGAAGCGCTGCCGGACGGTCAGCCCCAGTCACATGATGATGCCCAATGTCATGGAGATGATAGCTGCCCTGGGACCGGCCTCCTCGCCCTACCAGGGTCTACCACCTGGGGGCAGGAACACACCTGACTACAACAGCCAAGGTAGGGAGGAGACAGGCACACATTCAGTACCAGTCAAAAGTTTACACACCTACTCATTACAGGGTTTTTCTTAAGCCATCAAAGCTATGAAATAACACATGGAATCATGTAGTTACCAAAAAAGTGTTAAACAAATCAAAATATATTTTATATTTGAGATTCTTCAAATAGCCACCCTTTGCCTTGGCATTCTCTCAACCAGCTTCATGAGGTAGTCATCTGGAATGCATTTCAATTAACAGGTGTGACTTGTTAAAAGTTAATTTGTGTAATTTCTTTCCTTCTTAATGGTTTGAGCCAGTCAGTTGTGTTGTAACAAGGTAGGGGTGATATACAGAAGATAGCCCTGTTTGGTAAAATACCAAGCCCATATTATGGCAAGAACAGCTCAAATATTACTTTAAAACATGGTCAGGCAATACGGAACATTTCAAGAACTTTGAAAGTTTCTTGAAGTGCAGTCGCAAGTGCTATGATGAAACTGGCTCTCATGAGGACCGCCGAAGGAAAGGAGGACGGTTAGCTCTACTGCAGAGGATAAGTTCATGAGATTTAACTGCACCTCAGATGGCAGCCCAAATAAATGCTTCAGAGTTCAAGTAACCGACACATCTCAACATCAGCTGTTCAGAGGAGACTGCGTGAATCAGGCCTTCATGGTTGAATTGCTGCAAAGGAACCACAACTAAAGGACACCAATAAGAAGAAGAGACTTTCTTGGGCCAAGAAACACGAGCAATGGACAGTAGACCAGTGGAAAGCTGGTGTAATCGAAATTTGATATTTTTCGTTCAAACTGCTGTCTTTTTGAGACACAGAATATTTGAACGGATGACCGCTGCATGTGTGGTTCCCACCGTGAAGCATGGAGGAGGAGGTGTAATGCTGTGGAGGTGCTTTGCTGGTGACACTGTGATTTATTTAGAATTCAAGGCACACTTAACCAGCACAGCATTCTGCAGCGATACGCCATCCTAGCTGGTTTGTGCTTAGTGGGACTATCAATTGTTTTTCAACAGCACAATGACCCAACACACCTCCAGGCTGTGTAAGGGCTATTTGACCAAGAAGGAGAGTAATGAAGTGCTGCATCAGATGACCTGGCCTCCACAATCACGACCTCAACTGTAGAAAAGGCCCATGGAGTTGGTAGAATAATCCTTTAATGCATTGCCATTTACTCAGCTGAGCCAGGGGCGCTTTAATTAGGTCAGGTGGAAATGTCCGACAGATCTCAATTCCATAAAAGGAGGAAATGGCCATCGCCTGATCTCGCTGCTTTCACTTCCTTAACTCTCATCTGATCCAGAAGTTCTGTGCGTCCATGAATCCACCACAGACTACTCAGTAAATATACCACTTTATGGTTAAAGGAATTCCTGCCCCAGTCTCATCCATTCCTCTGTCACCTGACACGTGACCACCTGTTCACCTTCACTGTCAGTCATCCTACCTGTCCAGTTACCCACACAGATTCCACTAATCTTTCAATGGTCCTTCGAGCTGGATGATGACTGAACCAAAGACAGGTGAAAAGGAAATGGAGTCGGAGAGGGAAGAATTGTCTCCACTGGAAGGAAGAAGAGAGGAGGAGAGAGCAGCTGAGGGAAAGGTCTTGGAACAAAGGAAATATCCAGGAGCTAAGCCTAAAGCAACAAAGGCTTCATCCTCAACCACCAGCAGCACCAGAAGAACCAGGCAAGCACCTGGTTATCTTAAGGATTATGTGGTCGAGTTTCCGACATCAAAGGGCAAGCCCACTAGAGCTCAGTGTTGATGGATCAACTATACGTTTCAGCCATCAACCATCTCCTTTGAGCCAAGGACCGGAAACTGCTTTGGAGCAGGAAAGTGGTCTACATGAAGAACCTATGGAGGAGATAACTCCCACCGCACAGGTCGAACAGCTTCCTGAGGCAGGCTCCGCTCACCCCTTAACTAATGGGAAATCGTCTAAGCACTCCAGACGGAGTGGGAGTTCGACCAGTGGATACCCCTTTGGAAGTGGCCATGGCAGCCGCCATTCACTAGCCCTCAGTGATTCACAGACCGCTGTCCTACAAGAGAGGATGAAACTATTAGCTTTGGAGGAAATTGAGCGTCAGATTGAGGAGGAACGACAGGCTGATGAACGATGTCACCAATTGGATGTGCAGGCCCGTAGAGCTCTACAGGAACGGGAATTCATTGCCAAGGACCTGGCACAGCAGCGACGGCACCGTCAAGCCAGAAGGGAATTGGAGGAGGCACGGATGGTCTCATCCTTCCTGGAGAGGAACGAACAGGGAGTTGACCTGAACACCCCTCCACATGGACCTGACCTGTCTGCCCCTCTGGTACATTATGGCACACAGTCCCCGGAGGCTCCGGGATCAACAGCCAACACGGAACACGGGAGACCGGCCGCTCCGCCAACGCCCTCTATGCCAGTGACACAAGTTAGCATTCCTCCATCTGGACAAAGCATCACTCCTTCGCCTTTCCGCCAATTACTAACCAAGGCAAATCTTTCCTTTCGTCCAGGGCCAGGCCAGTCCTCAAATAACAGGTTGGAGGGCTCTCGCCCAATTCCGGCTGCCACAAATGGAGGGTCTGGGACAGTAGGGGACCGGCCCAATGAGGCCACAGTGGGCTCATCAGAAGTCCCGGGTTTATCCTTCACGCAACCAGAAGAGGGAGCCAACATTATGAAACTTCTAGTAGCCTCAGCCTATGGAATTCCCAGACCCAAACTGCCATACTTTGAAAACGGAAAGGAGAGTGAATTTGTCCTTTTGGAAATTGCATTGGAGAGCCTACTGGGTATTCACAGTCATCTGTCAGAACGCTACAAATACCAAGTACTAATGGATCATTTGCGGTTTCCCAGTGCATACAGGCTGGCCCAATCCTTTATGCACTCCGCAACACCATACACTGCAGCTCTCCAGGCCCTGAAGGCGAGATACATCCTGAACACGTCTCCAATTAAAATGGGAGACCATGCTGCCTTCCAAGAATTCTCCCTGGCTGTCCAATCCCTGACCTCGATGCTCCAATCCGTTGAAGGAGAAGACAGGAACGAGCTGAAATGTGGCTCCCACGTGGACAGGCTTCTTAGCAAACTTCCAGTGTACCTCAGAGAGAGTTTCATTGAACATTGTTTGAATAAGGGCATCCTGAAAGATGGCTCAAGAAGCACCTATGCTCTTAGAGACCTGGCCGCATGGTTGGAGGTGAAGGCAAAGGCGAAGAGCATCGCCCACAAGGCCACAATCTCAGCCATAGCCACCGGGGGAAGGAAGGAGTTTGAACGCCAGGAGGGACAGAAAAGGCCAAATCCCACTACCATGTACTTAAATAGTGAGGCCGGGGAGGAACCCGGGAAGAAGACCCCTCTCAAGAGCAAGAACATCAAATTCCAGCCTTTACTGCCCATATTGCAATAGTGAGGGGCACTTCCTTGGCTCATGCCCCAGGATAAAGAAGCTCACTCAAACTCATATGAAGGCCTGGATCACTTCAGGCGAGCGACGCTACAAGTGTGCCCGTAGCCATAAGGCGGAGACCTGCACATTGAGGAAACCCTGCAACCGCTGTAAAGAAATCCATCTCACTGTGTTGCATGATCTAATTCCCCAAGCACAGAAGGAGCAGAGTATGCTCATGGTAGGAGCTGCAAAGGAGCTGTACCTCGACCAGCAGAACCGGTCTCCAAGGGTCATGTTGAAGGTGGTCAAGGTCACTCTGCAAAGTGAAGGGAGAAGCATTGATACATTCGCCGTTCTAGATGATGGGTCAGAAAGAACAATCATTCTCACGGCGGCCACCCGTCAGCTTAACCTGGAGGGGACCCCGAGACCCTTATTCTCAGAACGGTGCGACATGATGTTATCCAAATGAAAGGCTCTGCTGTAACCTTTAGCATTTCACCTTCAGCAAACAGGGACGTGGCCTATAACATCACCAATGCCTTCACGGCAGATGGCTTGAATCTCGCAGCGCACTCCTGCCCGGTAAGTGTTCTACAGAAACAATATCCTCATTTACGAGGATTGCCTCTTCCTAACCTGGCCAGAGTAGCGCCACTTATCCTGATTGGATCAGACCACCCACATCTCGTCACCCCGACTGAGCCTATACGAGCTGGACCAGAAGGAGGGCCCATTGCTGTCCATACATCCTTGGGTTGGGCTGTGCAAGGTCCATCCCATCTACTTCTCTCCACCCAAGCTGTACAGTCACAGCAAGTCCTCTTCACCAGAAGCAATCCAGATGCAGCCACTGACCTCCTTCGGAATGTTGAGATGCTTTGGATGATGGACACCTTCTCCAACCGGAAGCTACAGGAGGTCACTCGCTCGAAACATGACTCCTATGCATTAGACCTCCTGGAGAAGAGCACCACCACCACTGAAATGGATGTCGTTCGCAGGTATGCAACACCACTGCTACGGGTGCGCAACCATCCTCCTCTGGCAACCACGACACGGGCTGTACTCTCATTACTGCGTGGAACAGAGCGACGCCTGGTGAAGAATCCTGCGCTTGCAGAAGTTCATAACCGAGAGATTCATAACCTTGTGAAGGCAGGCTACGTCACGGAAGTGACAGCTCATGAAGAGGGAAACGCACTCCGTGAATCCTGGTATCTCCCTCACCATGTTATCCAGCAACATGGTGGGAAGTATAGACTTGTCTTCAACTGTTCATTCCAAGCTGCTGGTCAAAGCCTGAATGACTGTCTACTCCCTGGACCAACCTTAGGTCCTTCCTTGCTAGGTGTCCTTCTCCGGTTCCGGCAGCACTCTACAGCCATCAGTGGAGACATCAAAGCCATGTTTCATCAGATTTGTTTACTGCCTTCTGACACCACACTGCTCCGGTTCATATGGCGAGATATGGAACGAGATGCAGAGCCCACAATCTATGAATGGCAGGTAATCCCATTTGGCACCACCTGCAGTCCTTGCTGTGCCATACACGCTCTGCAGAGACACGCACGGGAGCATCCAGACAGTGACCCAGAAGTATTGGATTCAGTGGAAAATGCCTTATATGTGGATAACTGCTTACAGAGCATCCCATCCACGGCTGAAGCGAAAGCACTCCTTGATAAAGTACGGAATCTGCTGTCCAAAGGGGGATTTGAGGTCCGACAGTGGGCTAGTAACTGAGCGGAGGTTATCCAGCACCTCCTGCCACAAGCTAGGTCCAGTAGCAGTGAACTATGGCTAACGCAGTCTGGTGCTAACCCAGAAGAGCCCACTCTAGGACTGAGGTGGAGCTGCATACTGGATACCCTGGGGTATAAGCACCGCTCATCCCTGAGTACCGAAACCACCACTCTGCGCACCATCTATCGGACCCTGGCCAGTCAATATGATCCCCTTGGGTATATCCTGCCATACACAACACGGGCCAAAGTCTTAGTCCAGGACCTGTGGCAGACCTAGAGGGACTGGGATGAACCAATCCACCCGGCTGACCTAGTGGAACGATGGATCTGTTGGGAAACGGAGTTAACGGAGCTCTCTGATGTCCAAATGCCAAGATGTTATGTACCATCCTGTGCTGACCAACTGGGATCATGCCTGGAACTGCATGTGTTCTGTGACGCTTCGGAGCGAGCTTATGCGGCGGTTTCCTATCTTAGAGTGGAGGATAAGGCAGGCCACACCCATGTCTCCTTTGTCATGGCCAGGTCCAGGGTCGCACCCAAGAAGCAGTTGTCAATGCCTAGACTGGAACTCAGTGCTGCCCTTTCCGGAGCCCAGTTGGCCTCTACCTTGCGAGCCGAGCTCAACTTGCCAATCCAAAGGGTCATCTACTGGAGTGATTCGACCACTGTATTGACCTGGCTCAAGTCGGAGTCCTGCAGGTGTTCGTCGGATCACGCATTGCGGAAATCCAAGACCTAACAGAAGTCCAGGACGGGAGGTATGTTGATAGCATAAACAATCCTGCTGATGACATTACTAGAGGTAAAACCCTTCAGGAACTGGCTCAACCCCATCGCTGGAGCTTGGGACCACCATTCTTGTCCCAACCAGAGAACGAGTGGCCAACAGCCCCCAGGCGTGCGGCCCCTCCGCCACCAACTGAAGCTCATGAGTTAAGGAAGTCCGCCCAATGCTACAGCATCTCTACGGAACCAACAACGGCTCTCCCTGACCTAACACAATCTCAAACACTGCCGGATCTGATCGCCGCCACAAACCAGACCTCAGATGGGGTGGCTTCTATACCCACCTCCCTCGCGGCAGAGACACTACTCCTCCGCAAGCACAAGCAGTTCGCTTCCCTGGGGAGTTAAAAGCTCTGAAAGCCGGTAGGGAAGTGGCTAATGACAGCCGTCTTCTCTCTCTTGCCCCAGAATATGATCCAATCCTTGGAGTGATCAGTGTCGGAGGGAGGCTGCGCCAAGCAGAGGTTTTGGACCCAGATGCTATCCACCCAATTATCCTTGACTCCAGACACCCTCGAGTTATGATGAGCGGCTTCTCCACCCAGGGCCAGAGAGGGTCTATGGGGAGATGAGGCGGAAGTACTGAATAATTGGAGGACGAGGAGCCATTAGTAAGCACAAATACACCTGCGTAGAATGTCAGAAATGGCGGGCCGGAGCTACGGTGCCCAAAATGGCAGATTTACCCCGTGCTCGCTTGCGCCTCCTTAAACCACCCTTCTGGTCAACAGGAGTAGATTGCTTTGGCCCCTTGATGATCAAGTTAGGTCGTCGTGTGGAAAAGCGCTGGAGCATTCTATTCAAGTGTTTGACAACCAGATGTGTCCACCTGGACCTGCTGGAGAGTTTGGATACGGAAGCCTTCCTCATGGCCCCACGGTGGTTTATCTCCCGACGGGGGAAACCCTACGAGATCCTGGCTGACAGAGTTACAAACTTCAAGGCAGGAGAAGCCAGGTTGGAGGAAGCCTTCCAAGCCATGGAACCCAGCCTCCAGGATCAGCTGATGGACCAACAAATCTCATTCAAATTTAACCCTCCGGACGCTCCTCATTTTGGAGGAACATGGGAGCGAGAGATCAAATCTGTAAAGACGTCCTTACGAGTCGTCCTGGGGGACCAAACTGTCTTGAGGACCGTCCTGATAGAGGTGGAAGGGATTCTGAACTCCAAACCCTTGGGAAATCTCTCTGCAGACATCGCTGACCCCGATCCGGTTACACCGAATATGCTCTTGATGGGACGCCGAGATGCGTCACTTCCTCAAGCCATGAATGCTGATACCAACCTCGTAGGCAGACGCCGGTGGCGACACAGCCAAATCTTAGCTGACCATTTTTGGGCCCGATTCATTCGGGATTACCTACCAAGTCTACAGCACAGAGGGAAGTGGCGGAGAGAAATGGCCAGCCTGGAAACTGGCCAAGTAGTAATGATGGTGGACCCTCAGCTGCCTCGAGCCTCCTGGCCGGTGGGCCGTATAACTAAGACCATGCCTGGGACCGATGGTCGTGTTAGATCCGTGGAGATCCAGGTGAAGAACCGGACATGTATCCGGCCAGTTGCCCGACTAATTCCTCTCCCTGAGATGACAGAGGACGGGGAGCAATGAGCCTTTTTTGAAGAGTGTGGAATTTAACAAATTTCTGGGGTGGCTGTAGAAAAGGCCCATGGAGTTGGTGGAATAATCCTTTAATGCATTGCCATTTACTCAGCTGGGCCAGGGGTGCTTTAATTAGGTCAGGTGGAAATGTCCGACAGATCTCAACTCCATAAAAGGAGGAAATTGCCATCGACCGGTTCTCGCTGCTTTCACTTCCTTAACTCCATCGGATCCAGAAGTTCTGTGCGTCCATGAATCCACCACTCAGTAAATATACCACTTTATGGTTAAAGGAATTCCTGCCTCAGTCTCATCCATTCCTCTGTCACCTGACACGTGACCACCTGTTCACCTTCACTGTCAGTCATCCTACCTGTCCAGCTACCCACACAGATTCCACTAATCTTTCATCAACCCAATTGAGATGAGTTGGGCCGCAGAGTGAATGAAAAGAAGCCAACAAGTGCTCCGCATATGTGGGAAGTCCTTCAAGACTGTTGGAAAAGCATTCCAGGTGAAGCTGGTTGAGAGAATGCCAAGAGTGTAAAGCTGTCATCAAGGCAAAGGGTGGCTACTTTGAAGAGTCTCATATAAAATATATACATTTTTGGTTACTACATGATTTCATATGTGTTATTTCATAGTTTTGAAATCTTGATTATTATTCTACAATGTAGACAATAGTCAAAAATAAAGACAAACCCGTGAATGAGTAGGTGTGTCCTATCTTTTGACTGGTACTGCACAGCAAATTAATTATATTGCATCCTATTAGTTACAATTGAAATAGTGTTTTGCAACAGAAGACTTCCACCTGTGTCTGTCGTGTGTTGTTCATCCAGCAGGTCAAGGATACTCCAGCCAGTCAGGCTTCTCTGAGTTCCCCAACACCCCTGGAACTCCAACCCTGAGAGACTTCACCTCCCCTGGACCACCTAACATCTACCAGCAGGACCAGGTAAACACACACACAGATCCCCTCAGGCTACAGTGATATGGTTCCGGGGTAGATTCCATTTCAAGTCAGGGTCTGAAAGTGAATGGCCTAATGTCTGACTGGGTTAGAAAGGCAGTGAAGAAACACACACAAACACAGGGTCAAAGTACACACTGATGTTCCTACATCACAGGCTCCAATTAGGTCACTTAATGGTTAACAGCGGAGCTAAACGAGATTGTTGAACATGAAAGTCCAAATGGACTCTGAAATACTTCGAAAGCATTGGCAAAAAATGTTATCCTGAAACAAGCACTTAATCTTCTAATTTATTTTCCATTATCTTTTCAGTTAATGGAATTAATTAGTTTGTTTGATACAATCGAAATGCATATAAAGTTGTTTCAGTCCAGGAAAGTGAACTATACACAAATGATGTTTATCTGTTCGGAATGTGAAACACGCAATATTCTGGGTGCCTTGTCTTAGACTTCCCATTATCTCCCTTGGATTTACTAAATGATGTGCACAGGGCTCTACAGTGTGACCATTTTACTCGCATATGCGCCTAAATATTTTCCTGTATGACCTAGAATTTGTGTTTAGGTGCACCTAGAAAGATTGAAGGATTCTAGATGTAATATCTCGAATATTTTTCATTGTGCTCCTAAATTACTGTGCGCCTACATTATTCAGCTTTTGCACACACGTGCTACTTGTAAAAATAAATGTAAAAAGGGTCAGCGTAAGTGTGATGCATCCACTAGAATAATATATTTAAGCAATATACAACGGGTGCGTCTAATCCTGAATTCTCATTGGTTAAACCGCATTCCAGCTGGTTTCTATTCCACAAGTAACCACTGGCTAAATCTATGACGTTAAAATGCCTATTTAATCTGTTCCATCAGACTGCGCAATCCACTGTCTCATCAACCCAGCCAAGCAATTTATCAACTTGATCTCCGCTATAAAAATAATCTAGACATTATCTCACATTTCTTCTAGACTAATATTTAGGTTTCAACAGCTGAAATATGTATAAATCTTGCTGTCTGTCTCTCTGACATTTGCAACATTGTTTAAATATTCAAATTCGGTCTCGAACAACAGTGTCCTGGCGAGCACATTTTCTATGCCAGGTGAAATCGTGTATCATTGGCTCATTGTTATGGATTTACAGTGCATTCGGAAAGCTTTCAGACTCCTTTTAATATACAGCTTTATTCAACAACAAAAAGTATGTTAAACCATTCTCATCAATCAACACACAATACCCCATACTGACAATGTGAAAACAGTATTTTTTTTAAATATATATATATTTTTTTTTTACATGTATTAAAAATAAAAATAAACCTTATTTACATCAGTATTCAGCCCCTTTGCTATGAGACTCAAAATTGAGTTCAGGTGCATCCTGTTTCCATTGATCATCCTTGAGATGTTTCTACAACTTGATTGGAGTCCACCCGTGGTAAATTCAATTGATTGGACATGATTTGGAAAGGCACACACCTGTCCATATAGGGTCCCACAGTTGACAGTGCATGTCAAAGCAAAAACCAAGCCATGAGGTCGAAGGAATGGGGAAGGGTACCAAAAAATGTCTGCAGCATTGAAGTTCCCCAAGAACACAGTGGCCTCCATTTTTAAATGGAAGAAGTTTGGAACCACCAAGACTCTTCCTAGAGCTGGCCGCCCAGCCAAACTGAGTAATCGGGGGAGAAAGGCCTTGGTCAGAGAGGTGACCAAGAACCCGATGGTCACTCTGACAGAGCTCCAGAGTTCCTCTGTGGAGATGGTTGTCCTTCTGGAAAGTTCTCCCATCTCTGCAGTACTCCACCAATCAGGCCTTTATGGTAGAGTGGCCAGATGGAAGCCACTCCTCAGTAAAAGGAACATGACAGCCCGCTTGGAGTTTGCCAAAAGGCACCTAAAGGACTCTAACAATGAGAAACAAGATTCTCTGATCTGATGAAACCAAGATTGAACTCTTTGGCCTGAATGCTAAGCGTCATGCCCTTCGGCGAACCTGTCAACATTGCTACGGTGAAGCATTGGGGTGGCTGCATAATGCTGTAGGGATGTTATTGTTTTTTAGCTGCAAGGACCGGAAGACTAGTCAGAATCGAGGAAAGGATGAACGAGGCAAAGTACAGAGATCGTTGATGAAAACCTGTTCCAGAGCACGTAGGACCTCACTGGGGTGAAGGTTCACCTTCCAACAAGACAACAACCCTAAGCACACATCTAAGGCAATGCAGGAGTAGCTTCGGGACAAGTTTCTGAATGTCCTTCAGCGGCCCTGCCAGATCCCGGACTTGAACCTTATCTAACATCTCTGGAGAGACCTGAAAATAGCTGTGCAGTTTTTTCAACCTGATGGAGCTTGAGAGGATCTGCAGAGAAGAATGGGAGAAACTCCCCAAATAAAGGTGTGCCAAGCTTGTGGTGTCATACCCAAGAAGACTTGAGGCTGTAATTGCTGCCAAAGGTGCTTCAACAAAGGCTGTAACGTAGCAAAATGTGTGAAAAGTCAAGGGGTCTGAATACTTTGTGAATGCACTGTATCCAAACAAATTTCACTAGAAAAGAGCTTATGCAAATTCAGCTACTTTGTTGTTATACTGGCTGCACTGTTTGATGTGACTAAGTTAGCTGTAGTTAGCCAATAGAACAAACGACCATCAGGCTTGGGTAGCAACCCTAGATTTGTGTCAGGACTGTATCTTGTGGAAAGATTAAATAGAATGAATAAATTCATCAAAATATTTTTTTAATGAAAATGTTAATCATTATTTGAACATGTTGATAACCGGTTGTATAAAAGTGATAGTGCCCCCGAAGCTGATGTTTGCTGGATATATTGGCATGTTTTGCCTGCCCTTGACTTAGTCTCGGGCTGAACAACACCCATGCCAATATATTCTCCAAACACCGGCTTCTCAGGTATCATCACTAAAGTAAGGCCTGAGTGGGTATGCTATCTGTCCAATATACCACGGTTAAGGGCTGTTCTTTTGCACGACGCAACAGAGTGCCTTAATACAGCCCTTAGCCGTGATGTATTAGGTGCCTTAATGCTATTATAAACTGGTTACCAACGTAATTAGAGCAGCGAAAAAATATATTTTGTCTTATCCGTGGTATACGGTCTGATATACCACAGCTGTCAGCCAATCAGCATTCAGGACTCGAATCACCCAAGTTTTTTATAATATCCTATATATTATACTACCAGCCTGTACCGTTGACACCAGGCAGGATCGGCCATGGATTCATGCTGCTTATGCCAAATCCTGACTCTACCATCAGCATGATGCAACAGGAACCGGGATTTGTAGTACCAGGCAACAGCAACAAACAATTCCACTCAATGAATTGTCCAGTGTTGGTCATTGTGTGCCCACTGGAGCCGCCACTTCTTGTTTTTAGCTGATAGGAGTGGAACCCGGTGTGGTCGTCTGCTGCCCAACCGTGACAAAGACTAACGAGTTGTGCGTTCCGAGATGATGCTCTGCATACCACCGTTGTACTGTGCCTTCATTTGCCTGTTTGTGGCCCACTTGCACAATTCTTGCCATTCTCCTTCAACCTCTCATCAACACACTGTTTTCGCCCAAAGGAATGCCGCTGACTGGATGTTTTTTTGCTTGTCGCGCTATTCTCTGAACACCCTAGACAATGTCATTTGTGAAAAGCCCAGGAGGCTGACTGTTTCTGAGATACTGGATCTGGCGCACCTGACACCGACGACCACACAAAGTTGCTTAGGTCACTCGTTTTGCCCATTCATACGTTTAATCAAACAGTGACTGAATGCCTCGATGCCTGTCTACCTGCTTTATATAGCAAGCCGTGGCCAGCACGTGACTCACTGTCTAGGAGCGAACCATTTTTGTGAACAGGGTTGTATACCTAATGAACTGGCCACTGAGCTGCTTATTATTATTATTATTATAATTGTGTGTGTGTGTGTGTGTGTGTGTGTGTGTGTGTGTGTGTGTATAAACACACACACACACACAGTGGGGAGAACAAGTATTTGATACACTGCCGATTTAGCACGTTTTCCTACTTACAAAGCATGTAGAGGTCTGTCATTTTTATCATAGGTACACTTTAACTGTGAGAGACGGAATCTAAAACAAAAATCCAGAAAATCACATCGTATGATATTTAAGTAATTCATTTGCATTTTATTGCATGACATAAGTATTTGATACATCAGAAAAGCAGAACCTAATATTTGGTACAGAAACCTTTGTTTGCAATTACAGAGATCATACGTTTCCTGTAGTTCTTGACCAGGTTTGCACACACTGCAGCAGGGATTTTGGCCCACTCCTCCATACAGACCTTCTCCAGATCCTTCAGGTTTCGGGGCTGTCGCTGGGCAATACGGACTTTCAGCTCCCTCCAAAGATTTTCTATTGGGTTCAGGTCTGGAGACTGGCTAGGCCACTCCAGGACCTTGAGATGCTTCTTACTGAGCCACTCTTTAGTTGCCCTGGCTGTGTTTCGGGTCGTTGTCATGCTGGAAGACCCAGCCACGACCCATCTTCATTGCTCTTACTGAGGGAAGGAGGTTGTTGGCCAAGATCTCGCTATACATGGCCCCATCCATCCTCCCCTCAATACGGTGCAGTCGTCCTGTCCCCTTTGCAGAAAAGCATCCCCGAAGAATGATGTTTCCACCTCCATGCTTCACGGTTGGGATGGTGTTCTTGGGGTTGTACTCATCCTTCTTCCAAACACGGCGAGTGGAGTTCAGACCAAAAAGCTCTATTTTCGTTGCATCAGACCACATGACCTTCTCCCATTCCTCCTCTGTCATCAATATATTTTGATTTAACACTTTTTTTTTTGGTTACTACATGAATCCGTATTTGTTATTTTATAGTTTTGATGTTTTCACTATTATTCTACAATGAAGAAAATAGTAAAAAATAAAGAAAACCCCTTGAATGAGTAGGTGTCCAAACTTTTGACTGGGACTGTATATTATGCTATATGTAATACTGCCATTAACTTCAATGGAATGTGCCCTTATCCGATGCACACTTGTTAGGACTAAATTCTCTAATATATTATAATTGCATAGCATACTTTTAAATATGTACATATTGGACATCTTAAAGTGTCTGACAAGCAGTGACTAAAAGTAGCAGTAGTATGGTAATGGAGTATCTCCTGAGAATGTGTCCAATATCAGATGACTATCTCGTGCTTCCAATTACACACATCGAGTACGTCCCAAATGGCACCCTATTCCCTATAGTACACTACATATGAACAGAGCCCTACAGCCCTGGTCAATAGTAGTGAACTATATAGGGAATTGGGTGCCATTTGAGATTCAACCATTGACTCTCCTTGACACAGTAGAGTAGTAAGTCAGAGACACACAAACACTGTCTTGCTGTGGTTCCAATGGTGCAGTTGGTTAGAGAATGGTGTTTGAAACGGTAGTTAGGTGGATCCTGAGTAGGGTGAATATTGTGTGTTTGTGTTCACCGTAAGTGGCTTTGAATAAAGGCATCAGCTGATTGACCATGTTACATTAGTTTTGCCTGAAGCTACTTTGTGTGCGTGCGCACGTTTATATAAAGTGATGTATTTATTGAAGTTCTCTAAGAGTGACTGTCATGCCCTTCTGGCTTGTGTGTACAGTGAAGAGCCTTTTGACTGGGCCTGGAGAAGACAGCATTTACACACACACACACTCTTACAAACACACACACACACCTGCAGGCGCTCACGCCTGTCACAGACAGCTGCTCAGCTGTCCAAGAAAGTATTTTAGAGAGGGCACAAAGCATCCACCATTCCTCCTCTTCACTTCTCTCTCTCTCTCTCTCTTGTCACACACACAGACTGTGGAGAAAAAGTTGTGAAGGATTCATTCGCACCTGCCCTGAACGTAACCTCCAAATAACATCATACAATGTGAAACTCGATGTTCTCTTTCTCCCTTCCTATCCCTTTCTTCCCCTTCTCTTTCGCTCTCCATCAGATGTCCCACTCTGGCCGTATGGACCCTTCCCATAATGCCCTGCAGCAACAACAGCAGCAGCACCAGCAGGGTGTCCACGGTAACCAGAGTATCGGAGGCGGCGTTGGCGGACAGATGCAGCAGCGGAACTCCAATACCCAGAATGCCCGGCTGCAGACGGAGGGTTCGTTCGGCCTGGGTGGAGCGGGAGGAGGAGAGGGAGCGGATCACACCCTGGACGTAAGTCACTACCTTAGCCCTGTCACACCCATATGGAAATGGTGTCCGATACCGATAACTGATATTTTCTAGACACAATGATAGCCGATACAGATATGGCAAAAACAAGTTTTCTCCTTGTGAGATTGGGCAAGCGCTGCGATAGAAAACATCCACTTTGCAAATCTGTAAGGTACACATTGGTTTGAAAATGCAACACCAATGAGGAAGTGGTTATGATTCATGCAGGTTTAAGTTAAGTGTGTACATGTGATGCATGCGATGCCATTACCAAGTCCTATATTGGGCATACATCCTAAGTGATATTGCTGGTGGGACATTGGATCTGGGCCCATGTGGGTGGTTTTATACTAACCCCCACCCTCCCTCTTTCACTGGGGACGGGGTGAACCGGTTGCAGGGGAGGAACTTCCACAGATCATTCTACTTCGACAACCGTAAGACAACCATAAGACAACCGTTAGACAACCGTAAGGCAACCACACAGAAAGCCAGCTAGCTGCTCGTTCAGCGATACTGTAGATTGAGTTATATTGGGCATGTCGAACTGAAGCTATCTGAAGCTACCTTCACTCTTGGAAAGAGCTTGTTTTTTGCCACATCCATGTGCCACAAACAAACCTTTCTCTCTCTCTTTCTCTCTCTACCCCTTTCTCTCTGCTTTTTCAAAATCCATTTATTTTAATTCAAGACGCTTTATTGGCATGAAAAGCGAAGGAAAACGCTAAAGCAACAATAACAACAATAACACCCTTCTCTCCCTTCTCTTTCTCTTTGTGCCCCCTCTCCAGCTTCTCCCTGAGCTGACCAATCCAGATGAGCTGTTGTCCTACCTAGGTCCTCCAGATCTACCTAGCAACAGCAACGATGACCTGCTCTCTCTGTTCGAGAACAACTGAAGACTCACTTTCTTCCTCGTTTAGGGACAGCTTCATCCTATTGAGAGGGGGGAGGGGACGGGACAGAGAGGGATTCATGTTTTTATACCCCATGCCTGCCCATCCCTACCCTCTGTGGACCAGACCAACAGGAAGGTGCAGAGGGTAGTGAGAGACAGACATGACTTTCTCTGTCTGGAAACTCTGTCAAGACTCTAGTGTTTTTAGACTCATTATAAAGCATCCCTTTGCACTCTGGATCCATCAAATAAATGAAAAAAGAATAATCCAGTGAAAAATGGGACTGCCTGCACTGGCCAGCCACTATAACTGTAATGTTCTTAAAAAATCACAAGCCGAAGGATTTTCAACTTTTTAAAGGACCTTTTTAGAAACCAGAAAAATTAAGTGTTATGTTGACTTTCCATTGTGTATTTATGATTGTGGAACTTGTCAATAAACGAGAAACAGACAGTGGATCTCTGACATGACATTACATTACTTAGTGTCATAAATAAAACTAAGAGTTGTTGTTGTTCATTCTAAATGGGAGTTATGAATGCTGAAATGAAGATATGTAGTGTTTACACCAGGGCCCGGTTTCCCAAAAGCATCGAAGGCTAAATTAATCGTTAGAACCTTAATAGGAGGATGGTTAAATTTATTGAGCTTTTTCCCAAAACCATCGTTATTAACATTGCACGTAAACGCTCATAGGCCTGATTTATCGCCTGCCTCCGACCGCTAGTAGAACAGCTAAGTGCTTAGAATCTTTTTTTTTTTCCCGCGTCACTTCATTACACCGATCTCGCTAATCATAGAATCACATGGTTTATCCATCTCTATGACCGCCGAAAACTTAAGTACAAAGTTGAATACAAATACTAAGTTGCCAATGTCTTTGCATTTGATACAAACAAGCAACGTATGAAAATGTTTCAAATAAAAAGTAGGCTACAGACCTATTATAGTCATATTGAAATATATTTAATGTTCAATCGAGTTCTATTGTGCTACTTTTAGGCTAGGCTACTGTCTGTATTTAGTCAATATAGTTCATGTGTAGCCTAACGTGCTTAATGATGTGCCAAATAGAATAAGCTGCGTCAATATTTGCAGCAGTAGGCGGTAATATTTCTCTAGGAGCTTATCCGTCAGTATTGTGAAATAATTCTAATGTTAAGGTAAGATTTGGATGGAGAAAGCTGATCTGAGAGCAGCGCTCCCGTTCTTTCGATCCTATCGGTATCGACAAGTGCTCCAATTATTCATTTAGCGACCGTTCACTCTACGTTGTGTTTCGGGAAACGGGTACCTACTCGATGTTGTAGGAAATGTGCATCATTTAACGCCTGGAACAGACCAACATTGCCGTTGCATCAACGCTGCATAATACTTTCTGCAGTCCAACTTTTTCATTATGTAATCCAAAGTTGTTACTTGGTATATGAGCAACAAAAGTTCAACATTCATCTTTTGCTACTGTTTGTTAAGTCTACGCATACAATTTGATGCCCATGTTGGATAAATCCAATGTATGCACAACACAGAACAAACGCGATGCAGCATTCCATTTTAAATGAAGGTACTTCTGGTGTACCAAAATGCAATTAAGCAGTTGGTCTGCTCCAGGCATAAAACCATTAAGCCAAGTTCCATCAGGAAACTGGTCCCTGGGTAATGCCAACAGTACACACCTTAATGTCTCTATACAGATGAGGTCATACAAAGCCAGCACACAAAAGGAGATTGGAGGGATTTTTGAGACAGAGAGGTGTCTCATATCAGGCCAGTTGGTAAATAAGGAAACTACTAGATGTTTGAATTGTTTGTTTTTCCCTGAGAGGGGGTCAGAAGCCAGACATGGGGAACTCACCTTCACTTGCACCCTATCTGTCTCTGGCACTTCTCCCTTCTCACTCTCTGTCTCTCTTTTATAACTATACTGCAGAGACATTTAAACATGCACAAATATACACACACTTTCAAGACCATGGGAATGGATCGAAGCATCCCCAGTGAACTCCTGTGAATTGATGGAGAGAGGACAGGTGGGCAAATTATGCTCACCATGTGTTTCCCATATGTCAAGGAGTGAATGTGTATTCTCCCTCCATTCCTTCCTCCCTCCATTCCTTCCTCCCTCTCTCTTCCTTTCCAGTAACACATTTAAAACCGCCTATTTCCAAGGTTTAAACAGCCTTTATGCTTCCTCTCTCTGGGTCCTTAGCCTGAGGGGACTATCTGTCTGTTCCCACCCCTCTGAGGTTGTCATTGGTTTGTAGGCCTAACTGTTTAGAGCACCAGATGTTGGATGTGCAATGTTTAGTTTAAGAACATCTGTATCCAATTCATTTTTTTAATAATCATGATAATATTGTTGTTATTAGAGTAATTAAAGTGTTGGTGAAGCTGTGCACATCTGTCCTATATGTGTTTAAACTAACAGAGGCTATGAGTTAGGAAATGTGTCATTCATAATGTCAGAAGAAATATGGGGGCCTGTATTCACACATTCTCCGATCATAATGAGTAAATTAATATGGATTATATGGACCAGATCCTAGATAAGCATTCCTACCCTGAGATGCTTTGTGAATATGGGCCATGGTTACTATATGAGACATGAACAGCACATGCTATGTAAGAATTTTTAATGGTTTATTATTCTCTAGATGATGATGCTTAGAGGCTAATGTCAGTTAATAATAATTAATGAAATGTTGAATTGTCCTATTTAACTGCACACCAGTTTTTCTAAAGATGATTTCCATATTTTCCATCCGTTTTCTAAGTAAAAAATGTCACTTCTGAATGATCAAGTTTCCCTAGTTTTCTATTTACTGTATTCGGTCCCCGTAGCTGGTGTAGCAGGGTAGGCTACAGGAAAGAACACCCTGATGTCATTCCATGTTCAGCAGAACTCAGGCTCGAGTCAGCAACCCGATACAATCGATTCATCCGCAACATTTCAGGCGTGGCCCCCATCGCATGCTGTGGCATCACGCAGACACACACACACACACACACACACAACACTTTTTCAAATATGACAATCAGAAGATTATTCACAATGCAACATAAAAGCTTTGTATTTTATTACAATGATTCGTGATGATGTGGCATACATTCCGTAAGCGCTTTGTCCAGCGGTGATCGAGAGAAACAGGCCATTCCCGACCCGTTGCACCATACAGATCCATTGATAACTCACATTTATATTTGAGCCATAATGGCGATTTTATTCGGCGGGAGACGCCCTGGAATCCACCAACGCGCCACCACCAGAACACACCCACATTTCCCCTGGCAGCGCATTGGGCAGAATGCGAGATCGTCATATGTATGAACCACAATGGGCCAATCGAGATGTAAATCACTAGTCCGTCCCCTAAACCTTACTGATCAAACGGGTGTGCAGGGGAAGTGACCATTGTTCCAATTTATTCACCCGCAAGACCTTTAATTGGTTAAATCCGATGTCACTCAGCAGCCCCAGTCTTCTTATTGGTTCTCATTGCCTCCGGGGGCTTCCCTTGGTGCGCATATATATCTCGTAATAACGGCAGCATTTCCGTTCCGATTCAGCTGCGGCACCGTCCTGTATCTACTGTCTGCACTCGTGTAGTTTCACAAAAAAATAAAGTTTAATCCCAATCATGCCTAACCCCAGAGTTTACTTCGACATCACTATCGGCGATACCCCCGCCGGAAGGATTGAAATGGAGGTAAGGAGTAAAGCGGATCGGCTTTTTGGACTCAACTTTCTGCTCAACTGAACTTTGAAAATAATTGTTAATTTCTCGTTCGATTTATTCTAACTCGCTGCCAGGTAGGTGACTGCACCCGGGATGCTGTCAGACGTGGTCCACGTGCTCTAACATGTTAGCTACCTTACGAACAATTCAACTTTACCTTCATTGAAAGCTTAACTCTTCTCGTACTTCACGAACACTAACTTACCTCGCTTGATTTGCCCACATTTTAAACTGTCAATCGATTGTGGTTTATTTGCTGTTAGCGTTGACTGGCCTTTAACGCGGTATGTGTTGCATTTTCACACCGGTACTCTTAAACTAAATCGCATTTCTTTCGGAAGCAGAGTTTGAAAAACTTGCCATGGTGGTGTAAAATGTCCATCGCTTTCGTAACTTGGTCACAGTTTACCACAGTCTTAGACATGTGAACGTAATGTTGTAATTACGTTGATTCGATTAACATCACTAGCTAGGTTATGTGCTGTAGCTAGCTAGTCACCGCACATGCAATTTTAGCCGGTCGCCATTTTCAGCATCCCCTTTTCGTCGCGCCAGATGCCATTTTGAAAAAGGAGGGGATGCAGGTTTTGAAGGGAACAACGTACCAAAAAGCATTCACCGCAGCCCATGCTCTGATTACGTACAATCGTTAAAATTTAAATACATTTAGATTGATGCATCTGAATTATATTAATGCTCTCTACCAGCCATATTTGCACTGGCCCAAGGAGTATGTGGCCTATGCGCCCTCAGTATAACCGCAGCACATCAGATAACAATCGGTATTCATCGTTATTAAGTAAGCTGTATTTTGCTAAATGCCAGACCTGTTCAGTCATCTGGCCATGTGGTAAAATATCGCTGCTATTGTCATTGCGACTGTTAGATAATTGTTGCATTCAAACAAGGCCCTGGTTCCCAAGGCCCGTGCATATCCCAAGTGCCTACTGCCCATTAATTTCACAATGAGATCTCGTTTTACGTTACAATTTATAACATGAAATCTCCAGATTTCGTTGACTGAAGTTGTAGGTGCAGTGTTGGCACCAGATTGCACGCGTGTACCGGTTGTTGCCCCTTCCAGGAGCACGTGGACATGAAGACACGCTTGTCCACCCGCAAGGCCTCCGCGAAATCCAGGAGAATAAAATGCCATTCCTACTTTATCAGATTCAACATTACCTTCCAAACGGCAACAGTGACTAGTGGCGATTCTTGTAGCGCTGACTTTTGCGTTTTGTACAATTTGATCTCCCAACCTTTGTCATCCTGTGGGAGGGAGCACGTGTCCATGTAGCGGACTCCATTGTTTGACGCAGAGGCCATGCAGACGCCAGCAACAGGCATTGCCTGTTGGTGCTTGCCAAACTAACAAGTTTGCCAGAAAGCCCTGTAGAGCTTGGTCAATAATATTCTGGATCATTTGGCCATGGGACACAACTGCCCTTAGATAAGCCTTTATGGTGCTTGGCCACTTGGCCCTACATCATTGGTCAGCTCTAGCGGTGGAGTGGGTTGGCCTTATCACAGTCAATGGTCTATGATAGATTCATTAAAACAAACATTTGCACTTTGGTCCTATTGTAAGATTGGACAAGGTCAGCAGTGGGTTGTAAAAATCAAGCATTGGAAATAGGTGGGGTTTAGCCATTGACTTTGTGGCTGTGTTAACTGTTGACTTCCCTTTTCTGCATTGAACTTGTTCCTGAGTGGAAAAGTACTGGCTCCAGATGTGGGTGTGTCTGGGGCTAGGAGGGAGGAGAGCTGCTGTGTAGGCTGGCGCATGGTGTTCCATGCAGAGGCCCTCCCAGAACTGTAGCTGCCCTTTGGCAGTAAAGGCATGTTGTGAAGGGGCCTGTATGTTGCTGTTATCACTTCAGGTGTTGACATTTGTCAGGAATATAATATAGATGTCTAGGTGCCAGTTACACTGTCTTCCCATCCCTCCTAATGCATTCAAAATGTGTTAACTGATCCTAGATTAGTGCCATAAGGAAAAGTATAATTTAAACTTTTACTATGAGTGGTTAGCTGATAGTGTATTGTGAGCAGTTGTCTTGTATAAGGCAATATGAGATGGTGCACACTGCTCTGATTCTGACATCATTGCCTGAAGATGTTTGCTAGTCTGTTGCAATGGACTGTCACATGATATCTTGGAAATGAACAGCTTCTGTAGCTTCACCTCGGCGTGAGAACAAGACTGGTGTTACATGGGAGTTCTGGTGGATCTTAACGGAGTGAATCTACAACACGACACCTTGAACCAAAGGTCTTGCCCATGTCTGCCTTGGTTCCTGTAGTCAATGCTTTTAGTGTTTCCCTTCCAGCCCTGCCTTGCCCTCGTGTTCAGTGTCAGGCTTTCTTTGCATGCTGTTTTTGCTCCTCATTGATTGTATGCTAATGTAAAGTCATCTTTTCTTACAGCTTTTTGCAGATGTTGTCCCCAAGACTGCAGGTAAGATGGCTTCAATGATTAACATTTCCTGAATAATTCACATTTTCTGCAAATGATGTTTCTCACGATGGTCTTCCAAGCCTTGTGGTGGTGACGACACTGCCTAATGGCAACAACTGATGCAGTCATCTTCCCAACGCTCCTCAGCCCCTTCCAAAGGTGCCCCTGTCATGCCCCCCCAGATATACAATGAACTGCTGATGCATGTAAATTCAAAAGGGCAGGTCTGCTTCCGATAAGCAGGAGCATTGTGTGGCCCGCTGTGCTGTGAATGGGTTTACTCGGCAGAGTGGGGCCCCCCGCCTATTGTTAGCCCTCGTGGCCTGGTTGACAGCCTGTGAATTAGGCCCTGCAGAGATGGCCTATTTGCTGCCTCTGCAATAGACTGTGGTTGTGATGCACACGTGGTTAGCTAGCGAACATATTCTAGTGATGTCAAACATATGGGCCAATCTGTTTGACTCAATGATTCTACTTTTCAGTAATGTAGCTGCAATGCTTTATCACCCAAAGAAGCATTGACTTCTAAATCAAATCTGTTTCAAAGATATAATGAAGTGTACTTGAAACCAACCTTTTCAGTTTGATATTTCAATGATCAGAGAACCCCTGCATTTTGACTTGATGCAGCCGTTATGCCTTTAAGCTGCTATGCAGTCACTGATCGTGACATTGCCTGTTTTCCCCCAGAGAACTTCCGTGTCCTGTGCACTGGGGACAAGGGGTTTGGCTACAAGGGCTCCAGCTTCCATCGCATCATCCCCGGTTTCATGTGCCAGGTGAGCGGGGGGGTATGACCTGAACCTAGATCAACGTGTATATTCCGAGACGCTTTCTGAATACAGGCTCTGATCATAGCTGACAGCTGCAACCAGGCCCAGTGCTGGACTCCAACCCACCATATGTTTAATTGACTGATTTACACAGGTTCTCTGCAGCTGATGTTTTTCTCATGGTCTTCCAAACCTTGTGGTGATGCCGACGTTGCCAAATGGCAACACTGATGCATTTCCAACACTCCCAATTTTTTGGGGGGAAAACAGGACCCTTTCCAGTGGCATGATTAAAAAAGCGAGTTATACAAATAAAATCTCACTGACTGTCCTGATTGCTTAGTCTACATAGATTATGTAGGCTAGGCAATGTTTATGTTATGATTTCCTTTTTTGTGCACAATTTGTGTTTTTAACTGCGTTGTTGGGGAAGGGCTTGTAAGTGAGCGTGTTTCATGACATGTGACAATTAATGTGACAGTTAATTTCTTTCCTTGCCTTCAGGGCGGAGACTTCACCAACCACAATGGAACTGGGGGCAAGTCCATCTATGGCAATAAGTTTGCTGACGAGAACTTCACCCTGAAGCACACAGGCATGGGGTGCCTGTCCATGGCTAACGCTGGCCCTAACACCAACGGGTCCCAGTTCTTTATCTGCACTGCTAACACTGACTGGTGAGGCATGCGACACGCAGTTGACACTGACATGCAGTAGAAATTAATGCACCTTTACATTCTGCAAGTGATGTTTCTCACGATGGTCTTCCAAGCCTTGTGGTTGTGACGACACTGCCTAATGGCAACAACTGATGCAGTCCAACCTTCCAACACTCCTCAGCCCCTTCAATGGTGCCTCTGATACATGCGTGCACTACTCGTGCTGTCTAAACAGGCAGATTGGTTCAGATTCTTTATCACCTGTTTTGATTATCTGAAAGGAATGGGTGAAAAGACCAATTGGTAGAACGAAGTTGAGAATTGGGCTGCCTGTGACAAACACCAACAATCAAACTGACTGGGAAGATACTTCCTCCACACTGGCAGCATACTAGTGTCCTTCAGGGAATTGAACCATTGGCCTGAATGTTTTCACCAAGCAATTCGGCTGTTATTGTAGTTCTATGATGGTGTTACCAGTGATTATGGATGAAGACTAAAGAGCTGTTTATACTAAATGTATTTTCAGGATGTTATAGTTGACACATTAGCCCTGGTCTTGCTGTAGTTCCCACTACTAGGGTAATATGCCAGGGAGAAAAGCAAGATAATGTCTATTTTGAGTGGTTGTACATTTACCTTTGTCAGGCAATTGTTATCCCAAAGTCCATATTTTTCACAGCCCTATGGCTACAAACATTCTGTTTTGTTTGCCTTCAACCTCAGGAATCCTGTCTGCTAGTTCAGGAAGAACACTGCCATACCCCCTCAGCATTGGTACCCACTGACTCTTACCTCTTTCCGTCTTTAGGCTGAACGGCAAGCACGTTGTGTTTGGCAAGGTGGTCGAGGGCCTCAACATCATCGCTAGCATGGAGAAGAAGGGTTCCAGCAGTGGCAAGTGTTCCGCCAAGGTCGCCATCGCTGACTGCGGAGAGCTCTGAGCGTCCCTCCCACCCCTCCTTCACCCAGCTTTGAGCCTTTCCTCCCTTGTTCCCTCCATGCAGCTCTAAGCATCAACCTCTCCTTACTTCCCCTTGATCTCTCCCCTCCCCAGAATCAAAAATATTCCCTAATATTGAGATTAGTTTTTTTTACCATTCCTCTCCCTTAGGGAACGGTTTGTCCTGTGTCTGAACTTGTTTCATTTGTGGCTTGCCTTTATTTTGCATTTTGACTTGTCCCATGTGGACCACTTTTGTTTAACAAAATCAGAATAAAGTGGCAAAAGACTCCTTACCTGACTGCATAAGAGTGGATGTGTGAATTTGAAGTGTTTGGTATTTGGCACTACATACAAGTGGTCAGTATTTGCTGTGGTAGTGGGTTTCTTTCTGGTAATGTGATTTAAGTTATTCAACAACCAGCTCAAAGCATGTTACTCTTCTCTGCTTCCCTGTCTGAGTTCATTACCCAGTTAATATCCTACAAATTCTGAAATCTTTCAAACAATATCATTAACAGTAAGTGGGGTATGGCTCCCCTCATGTTCCAGTTTCCATCCTTGGCCCACCTGATAGGTGACCTGGATGTCACAAGTCATGCTCTACCAATATAACACACTTGTTTCAGTTCACAACTGCTTTGCTCTTTTACTCACCCTGGATACTTAGTTGGACATGTACCTTTTGTCTAGAGGACATACACAAACCTGTAGGCTAAAATTGCTGAGTTTGCAATTCACACCTTTCTCCACCGGAGGTGAGCCGAGTCTTACTGTTTAGTGCTATGCTTTAAAGGTCCAATGCAGCTCTTTGCTACTTATTTCACAAGGACATACTGTGATTTGTTCAATGTAAATGGTAAACAAAGCTTAGCAAAAATGGAATTTATCAAGTAAGGATTTTGTGGGGAGGGGAACAACCTGTTATTGGCAGGTTTGGAATTGATCAACATTTCTTCCTGGGGACAAATGGACTGACATTTCAGTCTACAAACTGCTCGTACACTAAATGGCATTATTGCCATTTTCAGGGTGGAAATAGAACACATCCATTTGACTGGGCTGGAAATGTGAGTTATCTAGAACGGTAAGCGCATGGTTACCCTCATGAACACCCCTGCAGCTTCTCCACTTTACTGACAGTCTTGAGTAGACAATGTGACGCTTGATTACAAGCCCATGCTAAAATATTTCTCAGTTTGGTTTTAATACTGTTATTTGGTTTAAAATCCCAGGTGTTGTGCAGCATGTCCTTTACAACAGACCCCGAAGGGCAGCCTGTTACTGTCAGCAAGGTAACACTAGACACCCAGTGTCTTGACCCATATACCTGTTGTGACACTTGCGTAAGTGTCAAACCCAACATTCCATTTTTTACCACCAAAGAGGTGTCCTTTTGTTTGAAAGCTGTTAAATCATTTAATGCTTTCGTATATATATTAATAACGCGTTGACAGTGTATTTTCTAGTTATGTCCTTTCAGTGCCACGACTTGGACTAAAATACTATTGACATATCAAGCATTATGCCCATATTCATACAAGCCAGTCACATATGCCCTTATGTCAGTAAGAGGGTGGCTTGTCCATTTGTCCCAGTCATCAGCAAGAGCGTCTTGGGGTAGGTGCGTGGGCAATCTGTGTGCGCAATTACAATGGTAATTTAATACATATAACAATGACATGTAGCCTATGGTGTAATGGAATGTTTTGTTTTGACACTTGGTGGCTCCAGAAAGTATTCAGACCGTTTGGACCTTTTCCATATTTTACATTCCATCCGTATCCTAAAATTGATTCAATAGTTTACACACAATACCCCATAATGACAAAGCAAAGAAAGCTTTTTAGAAATGGCTAACTGAAATAACACAAGTCCATCTCAAGGATGATCAATGGAAACAAGATGCATCTGAGCTCAATTTTGACTCTCATAGCAAAGGGGCTGAATACTTTTAAAACAAAACAAAAATTTGCCCCCAAAAATAAATGTTTTCACTGTCATTATGGGGTATTGTGTATAGACTGCTGAGGAAACACATTTAATCCATTTTAGAACGTGGCTGTAACATACAAAATGTGGGAAAAGTCAAGGGGTCTGAATACTTTCTGAAGGCACTATATGTAGGTGTCATAAACAGCCATAAAATAACTACCGTGGTAGGTTATGTTGGTTTTTACATGTTTATGTAGGTCTTGTAACCAGCCCTAAAATACTGCTATGTATATCCTAACAGGTGTCATGACAGTGTTATGACTATATTATAACTGGTTATGACATGTTAAGACTGTCATAATGTGTTATGATGCTGTGTGTCAAGTCAAGTGTTACCCAAATCAGTATATTCTGTCATTGCATTCTACTGCACCATGGGATTAGGGTGCCATTTTGGAAACAATCATATTCATTGATTTCTGGGTGCGTAGTGTTCTGACCCAAAAACCCAGGAATGACTCATACAGGCCACCGTCTGTGCATCAATGGGACTCCTCTAGTGACACTCCTGATAGCTACAGGAAGGTACGACTCACTATCTGGTCATGGTAGAGAGGACGGAAGAGATTTCTAATCACAAATATGATTTTAACCCCTAAAAGATTTGCTTGTCAGTTCTGACGATATTGTTGCTTTTGTTCGCTTTGCGATTGTCCATACAAGAAATGCGACTTGTTCGTTCACACACCACAAACATGGTTGGACATGGATCAGAACAGGACACGTTGTATTTTCAGATATTTACAAAAGCAGATATTGTACACATGGGGAATGTTTACTTTGCCATTGGGCAGTGCCTGTGCTTCAGTACACGTCCCCAGACAGAAAGGAATTGTTCCAAATCTCCCTTCACTTTAAATATAATTAACGGGAAAGGCTTGTTTGGCAAGGAAATACTAGTCAGGATAAAAAAAGTTGTTGGTCCCTCCTACAGTTCATAACAGGAGTATATGTCACACCCACTTAATATAAGCAGGATGCAGACCTGACACACAGACAGACACACACACAGACCTGACAGACAGACGTGTGACACAGTCAGAAAAAAATGTCACAATGATACCTGTATGTCATCATCCCCAGGGTGTAACATACTGGACATTGCAGATAGATATGCCATGAACAGAGCTGACACAATTCCTCAATCCAGATTTCAGAAAGGCATGTCTGTTCTACATCATATATTTCTATCTGGGCGTTCAGCAATACATCCCTTAAGTTCTCAAGCTCTCTTTTCACAGGTAGCCCCTCTTCCAGACAGTGACTGAGGGCTGAGAGCGGAGTTTTTGTCCCAGATTTTGTGGCTTTGTGAATCCGTTCTTCATGAAGAAGTCTGTTGAAAAGTGGGCATGCTGGTGGAGTGTGTATTGTAGAGGCTCGGCAGTCAGTCATTAAATGACTGATTCTACATGATAAGGTGTAGCATGACATACTACAGTACCCATAATGGTAATAATTTGGTGGGTGCTTATATTTGTCCTATTTCATTTGTTTTTTTGCAGATCCCAACTCTCCCTGGGACACCCCCAGAGAGTGGGGTCACAGCCAGTGTCTGCCGTTATCAACAGCAACCCTGGAGTAATTAGGGTTGCTCCTTTTTCAAGGGCACGTCGACAGATTTACACCATGGTCAGCTCGGGGATTCAAACAAGCAACCTGGCCCAACGCTCTAACTGATGGGCTACCTGCCGCCCGTGTGTCCCATCTCCTTATCAATACATGAGTGTGTGAAGTCTGAAGCTAGATTTCCCTATATTTATGGTGTCATGTGGTTTCGTCACTGGTCCCTAATAATAGATTGCTGAAGCAAAATGACCTGACAATGTATAGTCCGTACCGGGACCTCTAAACCAGTCTGTTCCGGTCGTACCACCATAGCAACATCCTACACTAGTTCTTTCCAGCTGCATCGTCATATCAACTTGCTACACCACTCATTTCCAGCTGTATTGCCATAGCAACCCACTACACCAGTTCATCCAGCAGTGTGCCCAGGCTGTGGCGTTGTTCAGGTGGCCCAGCGATGTGCCTGTTACACATGGGACACACACAGCGCACTTCCAGCCACTTCACCAGGCATCTGCAGGGGCAAGCAACAAGTCAGTACAACACATACATACAGTACCAGTCAAAAGTTTGGACACACCTACTCATTCAAGGGTTTTTCTTTATTTTGACTATTTTCTACATTGTAGAATAATAGTGAAGACATCAAGTGAAGACATCAAAACTATTAAATAACAGATATGGAATCATGTAGTAAGCAAAAAAGTGTTAAACAAATACAGTATATACTTTATATTATTCAAAGTAGCCACCCTTGGCCTTGATGACAGCTTTGCACACTCTTGGCATTCTCTCAACCAGCTTCATGAGGTAGTCACCTGGAACGCATTTCAATTAACGGGTTTGCCTTGTTAAAAGTTCATTTGTGGAATTTCTTTCCTTCTTAATGTGTTTGAGCCAATCAGTTGTGTTGTAACAAGGTAAGGGGGTTTATACAAGATAGCCCTATTTGGTAAAAGATCAAGTCCATATTATGTCAAGATCAGCTCAAATAAGCAAAGAGAAACAACAGTCCATCATTGCTTTAAGACATGAAGGTAAGTCAATACGGAACATTTCAAAAACTTTGAACGTTTCTTAAAGCGCAGTCGCAAAAACCATCAAGAGCTATGATGAAACTGGCTCTCATGAGGACCACCACAGGAAAGGAAGACCCAGAGTTACCTCTGCTGCAGAGAACAAGTTCATTAGAGTTACCAGTCTCAGAAATTGCAGCCCAAATAAATGGACATTTGACTGGTGGAAATCTGTCCTTTGGTCTGATGAGTCCAAATTGTAGATTTTTGGTTCCAACCGCCGTGTCTTTGTGAACGTAGAGTATGTGAACGGATAATCTCTGCCTGTGTGTTTCCCACAGTGAAGCATGGAGGAGGAGGTGATGGTGTGGGGGTGCTTTGCTGGTGACACTGATTTATTTAGAATTCAAGGCACACTTAACCAGCATGGCTACCACAGCATCATGCAGTGATACGCCATCCCATCTGGTTTGGGCTTAGTGGGACTATCATTTGTTTTTCAACAGGACAATGACCCAACACACCTCCAGGCTGTGTAAGGGCTATTTGACCAATAAGGAGAGTGATGGAGTGCTGGATCAGATGACCCGACCTCAACCCAATTGAGATGGTTTGGGATGAGTTGGACCGCAAAGTGAAGGAAAAGCAGCCAACAAGTGCTCAGCATATGATGGAACTCCTTCAAGACTATTGGAAAAGCATTCCACGTGAAGATGGTTGAGAGCATGCCAAGAGTGTGCAAAGCTCCAATCAAGGCAAAAGGTAGCTATTTTGAAGAATCTAAAATATATTTTGACGTGTTATTTCATAATTTTGACATCTTCACTATTATTCTACAATGTAGAAAATAGTAAAAATAAAGAAAAACCCTTGAATGATTAGGTACTTGTACTGTGTATGTACGCATGCACACACACACACACCTCTAGCAATTTCACCAGGCACCTGTAGGACAAGCAACACCCCAGTAACACACACACACACACACACAGGCACATAATTTATATCTGCTTAGTGTGTGGTGAGGTGACACTTGCCTCCGGTGAAAGGCATGTTGGCATGGCAACACTCCTAGCTCATCTTTCACTCTGAAGTCCTCCAAGCACACCGCACATGTCTGCTGTGATTGAGAGAAGGGGAGGGAGAGCAATGGGGAGAGAGAAAAATAAACCAGGGGATGAGAGAGAGCGAGACAGAGAGAGAGACTAAACAGGTGACAGAACTAACCCCGTGTAGATTTAGTTTCTTTGTATCCCCTTTGAACACCACCTGTGAAAAAGCATAATTGATTAGAGCTAGAATTGCGAGATAAATATAGAATGAAACACATTTTTAGTTCAAAAGATGAAGGGATGTTTGATGACTAAAATATAATTTGGATGTTTCTGCACTCATCACTAGGGGGCCTGAGACACTATGAGAATTGAGATGGCATTCCAGGCTGTCTTTATTGCAGTTACAATAGATTTCTCTAATGCATTCCTGAGATGTTAAAACACTTCTCCAGGTGCTTCTGAAGATCTGCACAGCACGACTGCACTAAAGGTGATTTAGAATGGACCCTGTATTAGCTTACCGCTTTATATCCAAACCTCTCTCGTTGGGCCTGGTGCCTCAGTTTACTGGGAGGGAGGAGAGAGCAGAAATAGAGGAGAGACTGTTAGTACAACTGAGTGAGAAGACAGACAGACAGACAGACAGACAGACAGACAGACAGACAGACAGACAGACAGACAGACAGACAGACAGACAGACAGACAGACAGACAGACAGACAGACAGACAGACAGACAGACACACGAATCAACCTGTTTGAGTGACATCCGCTGACACTGGCAGCTTCCAAGAGCAATATACACAGAGATAGTTATGATATTTGTCATCTCAGTCTTGGGATTGACCAAGTTCAATATTTTTTCATTAATTCTGTGTACAAATGACCATATACGGTACTACTTGTTTATCCAAAAGATAAATCTTAGTAAATAGGCACACACTCACTGTACCCACTCAGTTTCAATGGGCCCCCTTTCCTCTCCTCTCTGCCACGGTGAAAGGACCACATTGTGGAGCAGAGAGGGTCATACCCTGGACACAGTGCTGTGTTGTGCAGAGGTAGCCTAGTGGTTAGAGTGTTGGACTAGTAACCAAAAGGTTGCAAGGTCAAATCCCTAAGCTGACAAGGTGAACGTCATTCTGTGCCTTGTCGTTCTGCCCCTGAACAAGGCAGTTAACCCACTGTTCCTAGGCCGTCAGTGAAAATAAGAATTTGTTGTTAACGGACTTGCCTAGTAAAAAAATGTCAAAAGTCTCAAGAGCTCTTCAGACACCAGAGCAGTCTCCAGCTACCACAGTCATATATCCTCTTTGTTACAAGAGAAACACACCATACTTTTAGTTCCAGCCTGAGGCTGCTGCCTGAAGCCTTAAATAGACTCAAACTATGCTGATAAGCATTTGCAACTGATTGTTTGAGTTGGGAAGTACTTAAGGACAGAGGAAACCTAGGGAGGGGTGAGGAGGGGGTCAGAAGGGGATCTCCCATGTCAACAATTTTAGAGAAACCTTAGTTACAGTAACAGTAATAACAGTCTCTCTCACACACACACTCACATCCATAGATGTATTCTCATAATTCAGGTCCCATCACTTAAAGTGCCTTCAGAAAGTATTCAAACCCCATTACTTTTCTACATTTTGTTACAGCCTGAATTTTAAATGGTTTAAATTGAGATTTTTGATCACTGGCCTTGTGCTTTAGGTTACTGTCCTGCTGAAAGGTGAATTCATCTCCCAGTCTCTGGTGAAAAGCCGACTGAACCAGGTTTTCCTCTAGGATTTTAGCTCCATTCCATTAATTTTTTATCCTGAAAACTCTTAATACTTACAAGCATACCCATAACATGATGCAGCCACCACTACACTCTTAGACAAAAGCGTTCCAAAAGACAGAATGATAGAATGATAAATAGAATGATAAATAGAGAGACTGAACAAAAATATAAACGCAACATGTAAAGTGTTGGTCCCATGTTTCATGAGCTGAAATAAATGATCACAGACATTTTCCATGTGCACAAAAAGTGTATTTCTCTCAAATGTTGAGCACAAATGTGTTTACATACCTTTTAGTGAACATTTATATTTAGATAATCCATTCACCTGAAAGGTATGGCACATCAAGAAGCTGATTAAACAGTTGCAAAACTGGCAGTTTTGTCACACAACACAATGCCACAAATGTCTCAAGTTGAGGAAGTGTGAAATTGGCATACTGACTGCAAGAATCTCCACCAGAGCTTTTACCAGAGAATTGAATGTTAATTCCTCTACCATAAGCCGCCTCCAACGTCATTTTAGAGAATTTGGTAGTACGTCCAACCGGCTTCCCAACCACAGATCACGTGTTACCACGCCAGCCCAGGACCTCCAAATCCGGCTTCTTCACCTGCGGGATCGTCTGAGACCAGGCACCTGGACAGCTGATGAAACCATGGGTTTGCACAACTGAAGAATGTCTGTACAAACTGTCAGAAACCGTCTCAGGGAAGCTCATCTGTGTGCTTGTCGTCCTCACCAGGGTCTTGACCTGAGTAACCGAATTCAGTGGGCAAATAATCACCCTCGATGGCCACTGGCACGCTGAAGAAGTGTGCACTTCACGGATTAATCCCGGTTTCAAATGTACGGGCCAGATGGCAGACAGTGTGTATGCCATTGTGTGGGCGAGCGGTTTGCTGATGTCAATGTTGTGAACAGAGTGGCCCATGGTGGAGGTGGGGTTATGGTATGAGCAGGCATAAGAAATGGATAACAATCACGATTGCATTTTACCAATGGCAATTTGAATGCACAGAAATACCGTGACAAAATCTTGAAACCCATAGTCGTGCCATTCATCCACCCGCCATCACCTCATATACGCATGATAATGCACGGCCCCATGTCGCAAGGATCTGTACACAATTCCTGGAAACTGAAAATGTCCCAGTTCTTCCATGGCCTGCATACCCACCAAACATGTCACCATTTGAGCATGTTTGGGATGCTCTGGAACAATGTGTAAAACAGCGTGTTCCAGTTCCCGCCAATATCCAGCAACATCGCACAGCCATTGAAGAGGAGTGGGACAGGAGCCTGATCAACTCTATGCGAAGGAGATGTGTCACGCTGAAGGAGGTAAATGGTGGTCACACCAGATACTGACTGGTTTTCTGATCCACGCCCCTACCTTTTTTTTAAAGTTCTGTGACCAACAGATGCATATCTGTATTCCCAGTCATGTGAAATCCATAGATTAGGGCCTTTTGAATTTATTTAAATTGACTGATTTCCTTATATAAACTGTAACTCAGTAAAATATTTTAAATAAAAACTTGTTTTTGCGTTAATTCCACGACGCGGTTAGCTTTTAACAGCTAGTAAACACCACTAACCAAACAACAGTGCTAGGTGGCTGTACTACAGAAACACAGGTCGTCATCGTGGGAAAGACACATTGTTAAAAACTTTTTGTAAACAATTGGTTGCAGTAAAGAGCCAACCTGGATACTAAGCAGATCCTGAGGGAAATCGACGAGTACCAACAGCTTTACGCTATGGAGGAACAACATACTCCATCATGGAAAGAGAAAGCTACCTCAAAAGATCTCTAACCCCCCAAAAAAAGAAAGACTGATTCATCTACAGACACGGACAATTTACTTACCGTTGAAGTAGAGGCCAGTGCTCTGGATGGAATCCATGCAACACTGTAAAAGTTGTGTGAGGAGGTAGCAGGGCTGAGGGGGAGTTTGGAGTTTAGCCAGAGTGACATTCTCACGCTCCAAGGAGAGAACAACGCACTCACAGCCAAGGTAAAAATCCACGATTCTAACATAGGTCTATTCAGGGAAAACAGGGTGATGAGGGAGTCGCTACTAGACATAGTTGTAGCATGCGTGAAAATCTAATATTTTCTGGGATTCCTGAGGACGCATCCAATAATCCAGAGGGCGCGATCAGAGAGTTCATGCAATCCACCTTGAAACTTCCTCTAGAGACTGTAAACAAGGTGGCTTTCCACCGAGTACACAGACTTGCAGCAACAAGACCAAGGGTCCCCGACCAATCATCGCAAAATTTGAACATTACCAACAAAAGGAGCTGATCAAAAGCAGGGGAAGGGAGCTTAAAGGGACCACATTTGGTCTCAATGACAAATTTCCACGGGAGATAAACGAACATCGCAAGAGGCTGTTTCCTGAACAGAGGCATCAGAGGGAGAGGGGTAAGCTGCCTTTCTCATTGTGGACAAACTCTTTATAGATGGACAGCGATTCAGAGACAGCTCCATAAACACAGTGGCTGTACTAAATCCTATAGGGACTTCAGGTTATGAAAAAAAGAAAGTATGGAAACTGTAAAAATATCTGAACACTATGAAGTGGATATGAGCATACATGTACTCAATTACATGCTCACTTACACATGCGGACTTATACATACACACTTGATCTCGCTCTCTCCTCTTCTCTCCCTATTGTCGAGAACTGTTCTATAATTTAATGTTTCTTGTTTGTTTATCTTTTCTATATCTTTGTCTACATGTTTATATATGTTTACAACCAGCAAGTCTAAATCCAGAAAATCACATTGTAGGATTTTTTTATGAATTTATTTCCGAATTATGGTGGAAAATAAGTATTTGGTCACCTACAAACAAGCAAGATTTCTGGCTCTCACAGACTTGTAACTTCTTCTTTAAGAGGCTCCTCTGTTCTCCACTCGTTACCTGTATTAATGGCACCTGTTTGAACTTGTTATCAGTATAAAAGACACCTGTCCACAACCTCAAACAGTCACACTCCAAACTCCACTATGGCCAAGACCAAAGACCTGTCAAAGGACACCAGAAACAAAATTGTAGACGTGCACCAGGCTGGGAAGACTGAATCTGCAATAGGTAAGCAGCTTGTTTTGAAGAAATCAACTGTGGGAGCAATTATTATGAAATGGAAGACATACAAGATCTCACCCCGTGGGGTCAAAATGATCACAAGAACGGTGAGCAAAAATCCCAGAACCACACGGGGGGGACCTAGTGAATGACCTGCAGAGAGCTGGGACCAAAGTAACAAAGCCTACCATCAGTAACACACTACGCCGCCAGGGACTCAAATCCTGCAGTGCCAGACGTGTCCCCCTGCTTAAGCCAGTACATGTCCAGGACCGTCTGAAGTTTGCTAGAGAGCATTTGGATGATCCAGAAGAAGATTGGGAGAATGTCATATGGTCAGAGAGATCTGCATGGAGGAATGGACCAAAATACCAGCAACAGTGTGTGAAAACCTTGTGAAGACTTACAGAAAACATTTGACCTCTGTCATTGCCAACAAAGGGTATATAACAAAGTATTCTGGATTTTTTTCCCTCATTTTGTCTGTCATAGTTGAAGTGTACCTATGATGAAAATTACAGGCCTCTCATCTTTTTAAGTGGGAGAACTTGCACAATTGGTGGCTGACTAAATACTTTTCTGCCCCACTGTAGGTTCAACAAATCCAAATCCAAATTGTTTGGGATACCTTTAAAATGTACCTTCAGAGGAACTTATATTCAATATTCATCAATAATAAAAAGGCAGCTTCTGGCTAAAGAGACAGGACTAACAAGGGATCTCTGATACTACAGAGATTTTAAAAAATAAGTGAGAGGAAAAACAAAAAGAACTTGAGAACTTATTCAAGAACGATCTAATGTAATCTATTACAAAAATAGAGCAAACTGAATGGAATATGGAGAAAAATGCACAAAATTCTTCCTGAATCTCCAACAAAGGAACGCTAACAAAAATAATTTGCAGAAACTCGTTACTGAAGACAGACTCATCTATAATTCTCCAAATTATATTTTAAGAGGAAGCTAAGTATTTTAAGCAGATGTTCTCTTTTCCATCTCATCCTCTCCCACTGAATGAAGATTACGTTAAGGAATTCTTTCCAAATAATACAAAAAATTTAAAATTAACAAATGTACAGAAAGATCCGTGCAAAGGCCAAAATACAGAGGAAGAACTTTGAGGCTATTAAATCCTTTCAGTCTGGAAAAACCCCAGGGCTTGATGGCATACTGGTAGAGGCATATCATGCCTTTTTTAAATACTAAAAGCTCAATTGTTTTAACTACTCCTATGGAAATGGTAGTCTGTCAGGTATTCAGATGGAAGGTCTGATTTCACTATTATTAAAACAAGACTCAGACGGCAAATATATAGGCCCAGTCTAAAAAGCTGGAGGCCCCTTACACTTCAATGTTGTGATGCAAAAATATTAGCGAAATGCATAGCACCCAGAATTTCATTTTTTTTACCAGGTATTGTTCATTCTGATCAGACAGGTTTTTTTACGTGGATGATACATTGGAGATTACTAGAACTACGAGAAATAATAGATCATGAAACATCTAAGAAGCCAGGCCTGGTATTTATAGCGGATTTTGAAAAGTTATTTGATAAAGTAAGACTGGATTTTATTTATAAAATGTCAGGATTTTCTCACTTTCGGTGATTGTCTTATAAAATGGGTAAAAGTAATGTATAGCAACCCCAGGGGTAAAATAGTTAATAACGGCTACTTCTCAGAGTTTTGAATTGTCAAGAGGAGTGAAACAAGGGTGTCCGCTGTCACCATATCTATTCGTTATGGCCACCGAAATGCTAGCTATTAAAATCAGATCTAATAACAACATTAGAGGATTAGAAATCCAAGGCTTAAAAACAGAGGTGTGCATGTATGCCGATAACTCAACTTTCATATTAAGTGTGCAAGCTAGATCCCTGCAATGTCTCATTGAAGATCTAGATAACTTTTCTGGACTCAAATATAATTATGATAAGTGTACAATAAATACGTATTGGATCTTTAAAAAAATACAACTTTTACATTACCCTGCAGTTTACCTATAAAATGGGCTGACGGTGAAGTAGACATACTTGGTATTCATATCACAAAATATACAAATAAGCTCTCCACAATGAATTTCAATACAAAACTTGTAAAAATAGGAAAAATTGCCCTGATTAACTCCTTAGTCATATCTCAGTTTACTCACTTACTTATGTGTCACGCCCTGATCGTAGAGATCCTTTTATTCTATGTTTTTTTGGTCAGGCTGTGATTCAGGTGGGAAAGTCTATGCTTTCTGGTTCTTTGTTTTTGGCCGGGTATGATTCTCAATCAGGGACAGCTGTCTATCGTTGTCTCTGATTGGGAATCATACTTAGGCAGCCTTTTTTCCTTTTCTCATTTGTGGGTTGTTGTCTTCATTTAATGCATGTATAACCTTACGGAGCTTCACGTTAGTTTTTGTTGTTTTGTTGGAGACATTTAAAAAATAAAGAAAAATGTAGGCTCACCACGCTGCACCTTGGTCCGGTCATTTTCAAGACGACGTTAGTGACATTATGGCGCTGCCTACTCCTGATTTTGTTTTTCAAATCATATGACAAAAAAATATTTATCTTCATCTGGGACGCTAAACTTGTCACGCCCTGGCCTTAGTATTTCTGTGTTTTTGTTATTATTTTGGTTAGGCCAGGGTGTGACATGGGGATTTGTGGTTTGTTTTGTCTGGTGTTGTGTGTAGTTATGGGATTGTGGTTAGAGTAGTACTCTAGGTAAGTCTATGGTTGCCTAGAGTGGTTCTCAATCAGAGGCAGGTGTTTATCGTTGTCTCTGATTGGGAACCATATTTGGGCAGCCATATTCTTTAGGTCTCTTGTGGGTGATTGTTCCTGTCTTTGTTTGTGGCACCAGATAGGACTGTTTCGGTTTTTTCACGTTTATTGTTTTGTAGATTGTTGTACTTTAATCTTTATTAAAGATGTACAAAACTAACCATACTGCATTTTGGTCCGCCTCTTTCACCAGAAGAAAACCGTTACAAAACTAGACTAAATAAAGCATGCCTGTCTATATAATGAATAGGTTGGGTTGAGATGATTAAATATAAAAGCACTAAACCTCTCTTTAAAGCGTCACTTATTCAAAAGTTTTACTTAAACCCTAAATGGTTCTCAAGTAGATTACCAAGAAAAGCCATTGTTTAAAAATGGCCTTTTTGCATTTGTGCAGATTGCCATGTCTCATTTTCGATTAATTGAAAATGATACGTTGAAAAAGTATATTTTTCAAACAAGCATTGCAGAGCTGGTGTTACGGATACAAGTATCCTGTGTGTTTCTTTTCTCTCCTTCTCCCCTCACAGGTGAAAATCATTACTCCCCAATCAGTCACCAATCCAATCATCAATCAGAAGACACACCTCCTCCTGTTTCCTACCCTATCACAGTTCCTTTCCCTTGGTTTAAAAACCCTGTCAGTTGTTTGCTCTAGAGCTCAATCTCTCTGTAGGTCACTCTCTCGTTGTGTATTAACCTCTCTTTTGTTTGAGCACCTCCATGGCACTTTGTCATCACCTGTGAGTATTGTTTTTGGTTATGGTGTTTTTGTTTGATTGCTGGTGGGAAAAGGGGAAACCAAGACAAGTCGCCCATGGGCATACACTACCCGTAGGTAGACTTTGTTAAATACACTAGTTAGAACTGGGCGGACCACCCACTGTATTTTTGGTTAGTTAGCTGTTGTTAAAGTAGGCTAGTCTAGCTTAGGGTTTTTTTGAATAGTTATTGTTTCTTTCCTTGGGTCCAGCTCAGCCCCTTTTCCTGCTCCCCCCATTACCGTGTGTTTTACAATAAACCCTGAGTTTGACGGTAGATTTCAGTAGTCGTGGTTATTTCGTTCTCACTTGTCACAATTATAATTTGCATGAGTTATGTTACAGGTCTCATTAATATCCCCCCCTAGACTGTCGGGCCAAAAGGGATTCGTAACAGCTGGCTACAATTTCATCCCCCTGAAAAGATAGGACAAATATTATGGCTGAACTCAAATGTGCTGGTTGATAAAATACCTGTCTTTATGGGAAAGATGTTTGAAATTGGTTTTTTGTTCTTAAATTATATTGGAATGGTAGAGTTAGGTCTTTCATGGAGTTATCAGAATTGTATGGGAAGGTCTGCTCAATCCAAGAGTACAACCAATTGATTACAGCATTACCCCAAAAATAGAGGAGGCTGGTGGCAGCGTGAGGAGGTAGGGAACTGGTGTCTGCCCAATATAAAGTATCAAAACTGGCAGAGGAATAAAAATAGCATAAATTGGAAGGTATATCAGTAACATTTGAGGACCAGGATGTTGACAACTGTGCCATACAGATTGAAAAATAGTTTGGATTAGATTTTTGATGTACCGATTCCATGGTACAGGGTCTATGAGTTGAAATATAGAAATGACGCAAGATTCAAAACTTCATGCTTTTCAGCTAAAATTATATAGAATTCTTGCCACCAACAAAATGTTGAATATTTGGGGCACAAAATCATCAAAGCTCTGCAGATTTTGTTGTGAGGATACAGAATCAATAGAACATTTATTTTGGTATTGCCCTCAGCCTGTTTCTGGTCTCAGGTTCAGGAATGGCAAAAAATGCATAACATTGAACCAAAATTGACCCTAGACATAGTACTGATAGGAGATCTGGAGAGACCGGGTCAGTCAATTACTAATACTCTTAGTGAAAGTATTGATCTTCAACTCATCTGTGGATTCTATTTGATTAGATAGATTGAAATCATACATTAAACATCACAGCATAGTTGAAAGATATGTAGCGTAGAAATCGGAAGAGGGTGGCCAACAGAGACAGGTGGGATGGGCTGAGGGAAGTCGAGGGTTGGGATGTGGAATTGGAGACAAGTAGAAGTGGAGTTGCTGGGCGGGAGGTAGCATGACGGCCAAAGATATAAGTGTAAAAAAATTAATTCAAACTAATAGATAATAAAAAGTTTGTTTGAATAACACTGAGGGGCAGTTTTTTTTTACAGCTAATGACAGTTTGCCTGAGGCCATGCAGGTGTTTGTTAAACTAGGCAAGTCAGTTAAGAACAAATTCTTATTTACAATGGCAGCCTAGGAACAGTGGGTTGAACTGCCTTGTTCAGGGGCATATTTTTACCTGGTCAGCTCAGGGATTTAATCTAACAAACTTTCGGATACTGGCTCAATGCTCTAACCACTAGGCTACCTTCCGCATATACATACACTCCCATTCAAACACACACATACACAGACACACACATGTAAATAGTGCCATACATTCCCTCAAACATATACAGTTGGCCTTGCTGTTATGATTTTAGTTGTCCTTAATGTCCTTTGTTTTTTTGCATTTCTGTTTTCCTTAGTTTTTTCTCTTTAGTTAATTTTGTGGGTGCATTGGGGGGGTTCTTGGGGGTGGGAAATGTAATTAATTGTATTATTATTATTTATTCTTGGGTTTGGGGAACTGTGGGGGATCTTGGAGGGTTCGGGTCCCCGTTTTTGGCCTTGTGGGAGATCTGTCGATGTGCCCTTGAGCAGGGCTTTGACCCTGGCTGCCTCTGTGTCGCTCTGAATGGGAGTCTGTTGGATGACTGGTGTGGTGTAGTTGTTGAACGGCTTCACTGCAAGTATATTGTATGTTTTGGGTATTCAATCAAAATAAAACATTTATTAAAAAAATTGCGTTTATATTTGTGTTCAGTGTAGATAGCTAGATAGGAGGGATATGTTTACCTGATGAAGTAGCAGCAGAAGATGAGGCTCAGGACGAAAACGAAGACTCCGGTCCCGAAGATGACCATATAAATGTTGAGAGGAAGGTTCTGGAATGCCACGGTAGACATGACCCCTGACCTCTTGCCTCCGACCTGCTGTGAACTCTGATCTTTCACCTCTGACTGTTAACCAGACACACACATACACCCTGGAGAGAGACACATTATTCATGTTTTATGTTCATCACAAATAATGAAAAGCACATACAGTAACCATAACACAAACACAGACACACATGCACACACACAGAAACAGTATGTAACCCAGGCTGTCTCTGTTGGTGGGTGAGGGTTCAGGTAACAAGCCCTGGTAAAAGCAGGAAGTGATACAGTCTGGCTGTTGTGCAGTTGCCAGGATATAGACTCTGACGGTATAAGGATGCCCTTAGACACTGATGAAAGGTCAGTTAGTATCTAATGGAAGGTTAGTAAGGATTGGGGGAGGAATGATGATCATAGATCTCTGACTGTTGTCTATCTATGGGCTTACTGATGCCCTAGTCCTCTGTAAGACTTTACAACACTAATGGCTCTAGAGATATTGTCAGGCAAGTACAACAACCTACACACACACATACTGACCTAGGCAGGCCATTGGCTACAGACACAGTTTACATGCCTAAGCTATATTAGTCAAGAGGCACATGGTCAGTTCATTGGCTAAGAGAACAGATCACAGGGGTGCACTCAGCCTCCAACCCAAAATGGTTTTATTTTTAATTTATTTAACATTTATTTAACCAGATAGGCAAGTTGAGAATAAGTTCTCATTTACAATTGCGACCTGGCAAATAAGGAAGGGGTTCACTATTAATGTCAATGTTATGCATTACCTCTCAGGCAGAGTATAAAATCCCCTTGGGTGTGGGTGTACACACACACACACACAGCAGGTTTATGGTGTGTGTCTGCACACTAATGGACAGATGTTGGTGTGGTTCACTGTTGGAAGAGAAACTGGATATGAGACTGATTTTGAAACACTTCATCCAGTTTCTTTGCTAAGAGTATCTGAAGATAAATGTATAGGTGTGTGTAATATAAAGGAGGTAATCATTCTGAAGAAAGTTTACTCTTGTCGTAAACTTGCCATAAACACACTTGGATATCAAGAACTGTCTGCGCACAAAAGTTAAGTTGTGCACACTGCACATTCACGGTGACGTCAAGGGACAATGACATGATAACATCATGATGATCTTAGCCTATTATGTATTTATCAACAGAGTATATGTATCGTCGACGTTCCAAAGTATTAGAAAATATGATATATACTGAATCCATGTAATCCTAGTGTTATCCGCTAAAATTGTGCATTATCACACAGTTTCTCATTTGAAAAAAAAGTCAAATGGTGTCAGCTCATAAATCTTCTTGCATGGCCATCAAAAACATGTAATATCACACAGCGATTAAGTAAATATTTTGAAAAACAAGAAACGTTCAGAGAAACAAATGTGTCCTATGCTTAAATGCTTACCGTTATAAATGAGAAAGCCCATCAATAGCGCAGACTTTCCCTCGATGGTAGAACATTTTCTATTCTTCATCAATAACACTGGATCGTCGTGTCTGGCTCGTCCGGCAGCGCGTCACATCTCACATCTGGACTATTCTCTCTCTGTCTTTTTCTTTCTCTCTCTCTCTCTCTGGCCCTCTTTTACAATGTCCCACCCCAAAAAGACAAACGATTAAAAAATAAAAATCTTCCCACTGGGCAACAACTGGATGAATCAACGTGGTTTCCACGTCATTTCAAGGTTTGCAAAACGCCAACAACGTAAGGGAATTTATTTTCTCCCGTTGATTTCACGTTCAATTCACGTTAGTTGACAACTCAAGCAAATCGAAACTAGATGTTGAACTTACGTTTGTGCAAGTGGCTTGCCATGAGGTATTAAATGTGAGACAAAAAAATATTTCGAAAAAAAGTTGACAGGCAAGTGATGAGTGATGTGTATCCTATCTTACCACATCTGTGCTGGGTTGCATCTATAGACAATTTGGCTTGAGGGTTATACATCTGTCGTTATTATCCTAAGGACACAAGTACTGCCTTGGTATCGTCATACACATCATTACCGTTACAGTTACAATTGCTGCTAATGTTGATGAATGCGAGGATTGGAAACAATTCCTTTTCCTTGCCTCCTCTCTCCTTCCCCGCCCTTTCACAATGAGAGAGACGCGGGGAGGCGCGTACACTTCTGAGACAGAGCTTGAAGTTCAGACAGTGCGTTATTTTCAGTGCTGCTAAGCTGATGATATGCATTATGATGCATATATTGAACATAGTACACAGCGTTGTACGAGATCTTCAGTTTCTTGACAATTTTTCGCATGGAATAGCCTTCATTTTTCAGAACAAGAATAGACTGACAAGTTTCAGAAAGTTATTTGTTTCT